>NC_138657.1:26286416-26507930 GCF_964273445.1 Streptopelia decaocto
TGGGCCAGAAAATGCAGAGGCTGAAGGGACTGAAACTCACAAGCTTTAAAGGAGTTTTGGGTTGAGATTTGGCCAGAGACAAGACTCACATAAAGAGCTGGCAATAACAGCTCTGTTGTAAACAGTCTTACAACTAAATATCTATAAGTAAACCTGTAACTAAAGGTTTTAATGGGATCTTACCAGGAACCTTACAGGAATCCCATTTTTTCACATTTTGGATTATAAACCATCTCTGCTGTACTTGATTGATGCCCATCGCTCTGCTCTCTGGAGGGTCTTTCCCAGCACAGCTCCTCTTCTAATCTCCAGCCTCTATTCAGCACCTCCTAGGATTGCTGTCCCACTTTTTCCAGGAACATTTTGAATGGCTAGGCATTGTTTGCAAGCACTAATTAAACGTGTGCATATGCTAATGAGGCCTTCAGCAATGGATAAGAATAGAGTGTGTAGTCTGCTTCTTTTTTTTTTTTAATGTGGCCTTTGTTGGACTCACCCCACTAAGCTGATTTCTAGTCCAGCCACTGTCACAGCTTTCCTTTCTCACTGGTTAACACCATGGTGTCCCTTATGTTGCTGTAACAGGCTGTTCTGCCACCCGCTACTCCTTATGTTAGATGCAGCTTCTTTCCTTTGCTCCAAGACAATGACTACGAGTGAATAAAATAATCCATGTCAGCCCTTTTGTTTTGGTACAGTTGCCGCTAGGTGCTATAAACAATACATCATCTCATGGCCCTTGCCCAGACCAGGCTGCTGATTGCAGTGAACCTGTATTCTTGTTCAGGCAACTGGTGTGACCAGATGGTATCTTGTATTTTCAAGCCTATTCATAACATGTAAATTGTTCTTAAAAGCAACACTGGGTAAAACCAAGGACACAATAATACCACTTCATTTATTTGAAAATGAAACTTCTGTATAAAACTGAGAATGGTTTTTCAAAATTTGTTTTTGAAAATTCTGTTTCTAAGATTTACAAACTTTTTTTTTTCAGCATGAAGTAATGGGAATATGTACAAATAAGTTCCTCTAATTCTTGTTCCTTCTCTCTCTTTCTTTTCCTGTTTTTACATTCAGATGATAGACATGATGTACTTTGTCATCATCATGTTGGTAGTTCTGATGAGCTTTGGTGTGGCAAGACAGGCTATTCTCTTCCCCAATGAGGAGCCTTCATGGAAGCTGGCAAAAAACATTTTTTACATGCCTTATTGGATGATCTATGGGGAAGTGTTTGCAGACCAGATAGACCGTAAGCAAGTTTATGATTCTCATACTCCAAAGTCAGGTATCCAACTTTGATCAGATGATGTCTTATTAGATCATGTGTGTGTGTTCAATAAATGGCTCAGGATAGAGGAACTCATTCGTCACAGAGAAGGGTCACAAAAACACTTTTTAAGCTAATATTGGGCTGTCAGTTTCAGAACATGCTTCTGGCGTCACTTCACAATTATTTAACCAGAAATCTGTAATGCTAACTGTAATGCTAAATTATCTTGCATATATGTAATGTTTTAAATGGTTCTTCTTTACCATTTGGGTGACAGGTATACCCTCCCAGGTATCCACCACAAGTCCATTGGTATACCTGGGACATAAAACTCACTTCTTTTTTTCTCATCCATTGGTTTGATTTTAGACCTAAATACTGTTTACCTAACTTCATACTGAGCATCAAGTCTAATATTACTGGGTTAGAACTCAGCTCCTGTACTTCATGAGGCTCTAATCCAGTGTGTTTCTTTTTCTCTTTTACCTACTGTTACCTACTCACTGTCAGTACCTTTACTCTAAACCATGTGATACAATTATTTTGGGACAGTAGATCCATTTTTATAATTTTGCTTTATTTCTTTATGGAAAGGCAAGACTGTGCTTACGTCAGTGCAAACGGAACGAAAGCCAGTATTTCATATCCTGTCTCCTCAGGGTTCATTTGGCTGGTGATCAGCAAAATACTGGTTTTCTATTTAAATTTAACCTCCTGGTGCCACCCAGTGCATTATGCCAAAGGAGAGGGGTGGTCATGAGAAATGATGTGATAAATGCATAAACTAAGAAGCACAAACAATGTATCTTTAGGAAACACTGACACCAAACTGATGTTCATCTTTCCTACTTAAATATGTGGAAGCCTTGGCAGGATTTAGAAGTGAGTATATTTTCCAGTGGCAGATGGCATCCATTAAAGCTCTGTTTAGGATATTCCTTTTAATCCTGTGTACCACATTAAGAAGGGCAGTGTTTTCATAATTCATCTTCTGCTTGTTCAGTATTGACGAAGTTTGAACAGCAAAAATGTGTTGTTTTTTCTCCTGAGCTGGTTAAGGTAATAAATTTCTCTGTATCACCAATAATCCCCCCAACTTAATCAAGTATCCAGTGGACAGAGGTATACATATCACATGGCAGATATTTCAGCAGTTCCATGTTCATTTTTTCTCCTGGTTAGCACAGAATCATTACAGTGTATACAGATGAAACCTCTTTTTTATGTTTACTTCCCTGCTTTGTTTTCAGAGGCAGCATGGCATGCAAGGAAGTAAATAAAACCCTTGAATCACAAAGCTTCTCACTGAGTTTAGCTTTTTACCTGACTCCCTCATTTTTATCCTTTTTCCTTTCCTTTTCTTTTGAAAAATTCATTTCATTCCAAAGGCATAATAGCTGGGGATATAAAACTTCATCTTGCTCTAAAAGCACCATAGAGGGATAAAGGTTTATCCCATTAAACTATGACTTCATTCCACAAGCAGAATTCTACCTGTCCCTCTACAAGTGGCCATTTATTGATGTTGTACTAAATAACTACCATAGTGCAACAAACATGGCAATTGGCTGAATAAAAAGTTCTTGGTATTTTTTTAAATGAAGTGCTGATTATAGTTTAGAACCCCAAAACCTGAGAAACTGAAGTGTCTTTGAATGAAGTGTGGTTTTTAAATATGAAAAGAAGGTGGCAGGCTCCATACCTCTGCAGGAGGATTTAGGGATAGTCTTGTGTGTTATTCAGATGCCCAACATTTAAACCTTGAAAAAAGACACAATAATTACTCCAGAGGCTTAGAGGAAGCAAAATTCCTGATGGTTTCTACTCCAGCTGTTAAGTGTAGACATGTTGTTTTTCTGTCTCTGTGAAGGAAACTAGGAGTTGCAGCAAAAGTGGTGATGCCACCTAGTTCTTCCTTCCTGAGAGACAGATGATGCAGGGAATTAGAATCTGCCACTCTTTCAGCACAAAATATGTGCAATATGTCATGTCTGTCTGAGGCTCGGTTGTCTCAAAAATGTTACCTTTGGAGTAGACTGAGAGCATGAGCAAATGATTGATTGATGATGTTGTTATACAAAGTGACCTGATTGGCACTCAAAAAGTTTTACTAGTATACTTAGATTTTTTTCACTATTTGGAAATTTGTTGATTTATCTATTTTCTAAGTTGTTCTAAGCTAAATCAGCCACTGTATTCATGTTAGAGTACTACAGTGTTTGTACTTTCTCAAATTAGATACGCGTGTTCTAAGATTGTTATGCTACATCTAAACTGCAACTGAACTTTATAACTTTGAACAGATTTTTTAAATTACTATTATTTTAGTAAACCAAAAGGGTTTCTTTGTGGCTTTCTTTGTACTTTGGTTTTTAATATTGCAATGTTATTTGCAAGTTTGGGATTCAACAAAAGTGCTCATCTTGGAAATATAAACACATTTGAGCCACATTCCTGGAGTTTATCCTAATATCTGAGAAATGTACAAAAAAAAAAAAAAAGTATGCTACTCTAAAATTGCTAACATACTTTTAAAAAAAAAATTATTTTATTTTCTGTTGATTTGTGAAGCATGCCATTAAGGCTGACCAGATACAACACCTGGATCCATCTCATTAGCTGGCAGCCTTTCCATCCAGTGGGTCTACTCTGATTTTTATCTCAACACACTGTACTGTTAAAACACTAGCTAAATATATCACTCTAAAATAATGCATGACATACATTTACATTTTTTACCCATAATTTCTATATTCATTTTATTTTTTAAACACATATGTCAACTGGAGTGTGCATTAGTGTCCTGTTGGCATGTGATCTCATCTTCAACTCAAAAGTGGGGACAGAACTATATCCTCACTTCTGGGAGTATGAATACACTATTCAATGGTGTGGTTTATTATCAGTGTTGTACATAATTACTACATTCCTACAAATTCCTGACTATCAACCAATTGTAAAGGGGGAAAAAAAAATAAAACACAAAGTAAATATTTTAGGTCTGTGTTCAAATTTTCAGGTAAATTCAACAAAAAGAACAAAACCAATCCCCAAGTAGGTCCTCTCAGACTGACAGCTTATCACATCCACGTTAGCTAGGGGAGGAAGGGGAACCTGGGTCAGGGAAATGGTGATGGTGATATGTAATCGTCTCAATTTTAGGCTGCCTTTCCTAATCCAGCTGAGTCTTGTGCTGCCCAGTGGCACCCACAGGGCATCAGTCAGCCCCTCATCTACTTCAGAGAATGCCCATCCATAAGGAAATGCGCAAACACTGTAAAAAATCTCTCCCTCTGTTCTCCTCACGTGTTTTGGCACTATTGCTGGCAATTTTAGCCAAAAAAAATCACAACACAGTTGTCACATGCAAAGAACTGTGTTTTCACCTACCTGGCCCTCCAGAATATTATGAATACAGAAGTACGTAAGAAATGCTGAAGACGGAAGGATTATCCCAGGAGTGAGTTTGCTTGGCAAAAAATCTAGATGGGTGGCATAAATGGCAACTTGAGAAGTGGCAGTCACCTGTAGACAATCATCATCAGACCTCACATTTTCCTATATTCAGAAGACAAAGCAACTGAGAGTGCTGTTACCTGACATGGGTTTGGGTTTTTTGGTTTGGGCTGTTTTTCAGATTTGCCTGGTGTCTCACATGTCAGATTTTCATCTGGATTTTCTTTCCAGCTGACAGTATTTCCAAGTGCCATCTGGAATCTGAAGATCAGTCTGAGTTGTCTTTTTCCCCTGTGCCAAGTCCCTTATTGGAAAAACGTACATAGTTTCAGAGAAAAAGATGGAGCCTCCGTCTCTTTCACTTGTATTGGAGGAATGCCAAGTAACCAGAATGCAGTTGTTTCAGAAGATGAGGGGCAATTATACTCAGGTTTTAACTATCCAGTGAACTTAAGAGGAAAGTATAATTACTACAAAAGACTTGTAAAAATTATTTAAATTTCTTAGTCTGTTAGATTTATTTATTAAATTCTTGAAGGTTTCTTAGTGTAAATGAAAATTTTATACTGAATTAATACTTTTCATGTCTCTGTAGAGGCTTCCTGTAAGGGCTGTTTTTTGTGTGGATCATTCAGGAATTAGAACAAACAGAGCAACTTTGCACATACCTATGCTTTTTTTTTTTTAATCTGTGTTGCAGCTCTGCAGCACAGGTAGTATTTTCAGCATTGTTAGATAAAAGCAGAGGATAAAATTTGTGCAGAGCCTACACACTAGTTTGAAAGTCTCTCTGGCCTTAGTTGCAGTAGTATTCCCCTTCTTAGCTCTCTTATCTTTTGGGTTCCGTTTGGTTGGATATTTTTAATGTGAGAGGAAGGAGGAGGGAGAAAGCACTAGAGAGAAAAAGAAAAATATAGGGATTTACTATAAATTATGACCAAAATGCCAGCAGATTGGAGAGACTCTTCAAAGTAATTTTTAATGTAGCTGAGGGCAAGAAGCAACATGTAAGGTCACAATGCTGTAGTTAAAGTAACTTTTTTGAAGTAATGAGACACCATTCAATTCTCTAGATATTTCTGATTAAGATCATAGAAGTAGTGTGAGATTCAGAGTTCCCGGAGTTCAGTATTTTCTCTGTCAGTGAAGGAGTGGTCAGGCCTAGGCAGCTGGCTTGGCCTTTTTCAATATTCAGCAGTCTGGCAAGTTGGTGAGGTTGCTGAGGCATTTGCTTAAAAAAATTGTACAATGCTTCCACATGATTTGGGTTCAGTGCAAATAAAAATTGAAAGGTGCCTATATACTCATAATCAGGGTGATGAAAGCACATTTAAAATGTCCAGACTTGAATTAAAAAAAAAAAAAAAAAAAGCTGGTTTGTTAGTTAAGACGCACACACTGGTTTCCCTCTTCTTTAGAATTGTGATCATCTGAACCCATTCCACAGTTTCCTGTGATTTCAAACAGATCAACCTGTATTGTAAGATTGATATCCACTTCTACCTGAGAAGTTTTCATCAAACATAAACAGCTTTTTGGTAACAAAGTTGTTCAATTATGTACATTTCTCTCTCCATTATTTCCCACAACTGCTCTGGCAGGGTGCAGCTGGGGGAAGAGTCATGACACAGAAATTCCCAAGCCCTCCACCCAATACACAGTAAAAATGAGCAGTGCCGGTGTCATAACAGTAATTGCAGCGGAGAAAGAAATTCTTCTAAAGCTTTGCCACCACTTTAGGCCTGAAACACACAGAGCTGTGGGTTACTGCTCTTTGCAACTATTTGCTGGCCAGGAAAGAGGAAGGGTTAGGTATGTAGCAGGAAAGGCCCACACAGGAAACTGTAAATGGGAGCCAGGAAGGAAAAATGAGCACAGGAGGAGACTGTGAAAACGGAAACAAGAGATGCAAAAAATACGTACATCCGCAGATGTCTGAAGGCAATATTTGACACTGAGTGAAGTTAACATATGTAATTGAAATTAGAACTCCAGACATGTATTATTTTCTGAAGGCTGAGCTCTGGACTTAATGTCTGACCTTTATCCAATGGCCTGTTTGTATCAGATTGATCAGGATTTTCAGCTGCCTGAAATAGTTATGCTAATAGAATTTACTTCAACAAAACATTTCATTAGAATCAGGTACTTATGTATTTTTTGTTAAAGTGGGTCTGTAATGTAAAAAGATGAGCATGTTTTCACACATTAATACTGTGCTTTGAAAAAGTTCTTACAATACACTACTGCGCAAACTACAAAAATTTTTTGCCAAACATAATTAAAATGGTTAAACCACGTTACAAGCAAAAAGCAGGTGGGGATCCCTCAGGGATGAGGCACAACACTCACCAAGTGAAAGATTTGGCTTTATGTAAAGTGTAGAGTTACCATGGTGGGAGCCCCAGGACGCTGACACTGACCAAATGGGGACCCAACGCAGTGGAGCCCTGCTCTGGAGAGAAGCTCAAGGGAAAGCACTGCAGGGCTGGATAATAACACTTGTGCAGATTAACAGATCGTGCATATGCAATGTCCTGTTTTACTTGTTAAAGAACTCGCAGGTGTTACACCGGTATTATTGTCCAAATTCTGAGATTCGCAGCTGGCCGTCATGTCGGTGCCTGTGCAGGGGTACGTGCAGATATGGGGGAAGCGAACTGTGTCAGGTTTTCATAACAAAGAGATAAACGTGCTTCAGATGAGGGCAGCAAACTGTTGTGGGTTACTGTAACAAAGTCTTCTCAAACCCTACAAACAGAATTCTGATTTCTTAAATGTAAATAAATCAGTGTGTCCTGTCAGCAAAGAGGGCCACCCGTGTCCTGGTTGCATCCAGCACAGCATTGCCAGCCGGGCAGGGAGGTGATTGTCCCGCTCTGCTCTGCACTGGTGCAGCCTCACCTGGAGCACTGTGTGCAGGTCTGGGCAACACAGGATAAAAAGGTTATAAAGCTACTGGAGAGTGTCCAGAAGAGGCTACGAAGTTGGTGAAGGGTTTGGAGGGGAAGCGTAGGAGGAGCGGTTATGAGTCACTTGGTTTGTTCAGCCTGGACAAGACTGAGGGGAGACCTCATGGTGGCTACAGCTTCCTCACAGGGGAGGAGGAGGGGCAGGTGCCAAGCTCTTCTCTCTGTTGACCAACGACAGAACCCGAGGGAATGGCAGAAAGATGTGCCAGGGGAGGTTTAGGTTGGACAGTAGGAAAAGGTTCTTCACCTAGAGGGTGCTGGAGCACTGGAACAGGCTCCCCAGGGAGGTGTCACGGCCCCAAGCCTGACAGTGTTCAAGAAGAGACTGGACAACACCCTCAGACACATGGTGAGAACTGTGGGGTTGTCATATGCAGGGACAGGAGTTGGACTCGATGATCCTTGTGGGTCCCTTCCAACTTAGGGCATTCTATGTTTCTGAGATCTCAAAAGACTATTAATGCTACTTTTAGCATCCTTCCACAGTCCTCTGTCCTTTTTCACAGAGAGATTTCTGTTTCTGGTTTCCTGGCAGTAGTTACTTTAAACAAACAGTTTATTTAATAGTGGGAAAAATAATTTAAAATTAATGTTATAGTTTAAAGATGCAAGAGTATGTTCAGTTATGTGTAGTGGAACGCAGGCTTCTGCATTTTGGACACACATCATACATATTCTCACGTAGCTGAGGACACGAAGATTAAGTGGTGGCTTAGTTCTCCCTTAAGTAAGGCGTGAGATTAACATTCCCTTATTATTTAAAAATGTTCTTGCAACAATGTGCAAAAGAGAAGAATGTTTGCCAGCCTTCAGGACATGTGGAACATCTATGCATGTATAGGATAGACTGTGGCAACCTTTCTTTGTAGGAAGTCAAATTTGGCCTTCACTGTGTGGCATAAACTGGCAGGGATGCATTAAATGTATTCTAAATAGTCTGTTGTAGGAAAATAAAGCTAGGGAAATATTTTTTGTCTTGGTAGTTGTCAAAGCTGATTTTTTTTTTAGATTAAATTATATTTTTCTAATTTAAAAAAAAAAGGGATAATGGAATTCTAACCAAACTTGAGCTAGCTTTTGATCTCCTTGATCTAGGGTTTAAAATATGCTTTTCATCTATCAATATTTCTCTCATTGCTATAAAAGACAATGTTTCTTCTGTTCTTCAGCACAGAAAAGGACAACAGGTTTTATCAACTGATAGAGTGGTTGTTCCATCACTGGTGAAATCATGATGGCTTTCAGTACCATGTTGCATTGGACTTTGTAGTTCTGAATCAGCAGATTAGCAAATTAGTGTTTCCACACAGACAGAAATGTATGTCCCACACTGAGTGCTGATACCAGGAGGTATTTGATGTCCCGGTTTCTGCTGGCTGAAGCTTGGGTGCCCATACCCCACACTCATAGCAGCTCGCAGACAGCATTTTGAACGTCTAAATGAAACCACTGCTTGGAGCAGTGCGGGAAGCATTAAGTCAGCATGGTTTTAAAATTATCTGCAAGGTGATGCTTTCTGAGAAACAAATAATTACCTACTCTCAGCCTATTCCAGTAATATCATGGTTTGTTTGTTTGTTTAAGTAGGAAGGACTAGTGACACCACAGGTCCAGACACAACACAGCTGCTTGTTAAAGCAGTATTGCTTGTATTTGGCTTTGGCATTTCTTTTTCCATGAGTTGAGTATTTTGGGGAGAATTCTAGTTTGAAGCTGATGTATCATATTTCTATAGGTAATAGCCTAACAGCTCTATGTAATGCCCAAAACCAAGTATCCAAATCACACATAATATCAAAAGATTGCCAGTACAGATACCCACAGCTGAATCGCATGTTCTGTGAACCAAGTTTAGAAGGACCTTTTTGAGAAGAAGGAATAGTTGGTATTGGAAATCATAGATTTGTTGATACATGCTGTAATTTTACAAAACTCATGGCACTGGCAAACTTTGTTCTCCATAAAGTCAGTGGGAAACTCTCATTCAGATCAGCAGGAACTGAGCCAATGTTGAGCACTTTGAAAATTCCTCACTTAAACTTCTTTCTGATGGGGACAAGGGGAAGCTAGCTGTAGTGCTTTGCAAAATTCACTAATATGGTTTTGTATATGTAAGCTGCTGCTTCAGCTTTCTTGAAGACCTAATGACAGAAGTAGTTTGGATCACTAGGACTGGAGCTAGGAAGACATAAACTGAACCCAGAGCTGCAAATGCAGATCACCGGCTACGCCACATGAATACATGTAAAAAAAAATCAAGAAAAACTATTTCACAGTGTTTTCTCTGCCCTTGCTTCAGTTCTACAACATTAATACTGAGAACATTTTGGTTCCAAAGTATTTGGGGAAGAAACAGGTGGCAGCTCTGCTGCCTACATGTCCCTTTAGCTGGTAAAGACTTGATAATCTTCCCCACTGTTTCTAGGCATGCAGTCAAAAGTTCTTAATAGCAGAGGGTCATTTTGAATATCTCCCAGAAGGGCTTGGGGCAGTGCAGTGCACAGCAATAAATGTCTGCTCTTTAATTTACTTTCATATTCTTCTTTTTCCTTACACAATTTGTCACAGCCCTATCAATCAAAAAAGAACAAGCTTTCACCATTAAAAAATAATACATAAGCTTGCTTCCAGGATTAAACATTTTGATAATTCTATTTGCACAACCACTAATTACTAGCAGAGTACCACAATATTCTAGCTGTATATAACCAGGCAGCTTACTCACACCAGGCATGTCTCCTGCAATTTCTGAGGGGAGTATCTCGATATTCATGGCCAATAACACACAACAACAAGAACTGCAGCTTCTAAAATCTGTGCTAGCAAGTGCAAACTTCTTGGGGGGGAGCATCAATGCCACTGTTACTTGAAAGATATTGCTTTGGCAGACAGGCCTTTATAAATATTTAAATATTTCTGTAAAAAGCACTGAAAAAATAAGATTCATTCCCATTTTGCATTTTTTTGCATTTTTGTCCCCAGCTCCTTGTGGTCAAAATGAAACCAGAGAAGATGGCAAAATAATCCAGCTACCTCCCTGCAAGACAGGAGCATGGATCGTTCCTGCCATCATGGCCTGTTACCTCTTGGTTGCAAACATCCTTTTGGTGAACCTTCTCATTGCTGTTTTCAAGTGAGTGACACATTGCAAAGTATGGAGGGGCAGAGGGGAGGATGGACATTATTCACCGCCCAAGAAGGCTGCTAAGCTGAAGACTTTGGCTGAGACCCATTTTCAGAGGATGTGAGGGTGAGAGGGAAAGAAGCTTGTCTCCAGGGAATGAGGGAAATGCCAAGTTTTTCACATTGTCTTGTTTCCAAGGACAGACACCCAGCAGGAATTAGGGCAGAGAAGCCAAAAAACTTAAAGTTCAGTTATGTCCTCATTCACTCCCAATATGGAAAAGAAGAATAAAAATACTTCCCTGTCTCGCTGGGTTGTTGTAAGACAGTGTTTGTACAGAGCAGATATACAGAGCAGTAAGATACTTTGAAATGGCTGACTACCACTCTGCTTTACAGAAGCACAAACGTATTCATTTCTTTTGCTGTTCTTCCTCTTTTTGTGACAAGGTAACATTTGCCACTACTAATGAAATGTCTTTAGTTAAGGTGCTGTCCTATCATCTTCAGCAAAGTACCCAAAACCATTTCAATCTGATGTTATTTTCCTCTTCTTGCCTTCTAGCAATACATTTTTTGAAGTCAAGTCCATATCCAACCAAGTATGGAAGTTTCAAAGATATCAGCTAATCATGACGTTTCACGAAAGACCTGTTCTCCCACCACCTCTGATCATTTTCAGCCATATGACTATGATATTCCAGCACCTCTGCTGCAGATGGCGGAAGCATGAAAGTGACCCAGATGAGAGAGACTATGGATTAAGTAAGCCTTAGACAATTTACAGAGCAGAATTTTCCAATGTCCTTGGTAATATCTGGTGTTTGACAGGAATGAACTCTAAGTCCAGCACCTTCTTAACTTCTCCAGCAGAGAACTACTTTTAACTGCAAAAATTTTACTTGAATCAGTGAGTTTTACCTGCATTGCACAACCCTTCATTCTCCTCAGAGCATTAGTGAGGCTATGTTTTTCCTGGGATTCTGGGGGGTTGTTCTCCACATTATTCCTTCCAAGCAAATGGGTTTGCTTTGCTGTTGCTAGCAGTTTGTTATTGATGGAATTTTTCTTGCAGTCCATCACAATTCCAATCTCTGTTTTGTTTCTGAAAACACAGAACATTCCTGCTGTCTGAGCAAACAGCACATACTTCCCCACAACACACTTTTTGCCTAGATAAGCTGAGAGATGGTGAGAAGTAATTATTTTGTAGACACATGTTCTTTTCCTGACACGGACTCAAACTGGAGGAGTAGTTTCTCCACACACTTTAATATGAACTCCCATAAGCACAATGGAAAACCTGTCAAATTATTTTGATAACATTTTCTCCCCTCTATCTAGTTCTTCAAAGCCAAAGATCTCCACCTCCTCCAGTGTTTATGCCAGAGGCAGGCAGCTAAGGGATATGCATCTCTTCTCAACATTTGCCCATGCCACAGCCCTCTTCTCTATGAGGAAGAAGCTGAAGCCATGTGGTGGCACTGGAGATGCAAGATGCAACCAGACTGATCTCCTCCCACTCATACCACACTGTCTGCCACAGCCCTTGCTGCTGCCTGCAGATACCAGCTCTTGCCATGTCAAATAGACTCTCTGTACTCTCAGACTCCTTCCCTAGCAGTCTGCTAATTTGATTATATTTATATTAGGTTATAGGTGGGCTTTGGCTCCCACCACCTCTCCAGGATGTGGCTGGCAGCTGTGTTTAGATCTCATGCAATCAAAACACATTCATGTTTGCTCAGCATTTGCCTGCTTAAGTGTTTCTGTCTCCACAATCATATGTAATTGAAGCCACTAATTTGGTAATTAGCTGTATCTATCCGCTTTCATGCCAAAATGCCAGATAAATTTGAAGGCTGCTTTTGAAAGTTTAGTCCATGAATTCTACAAAAAGAATGTAGTTAATTTCATATGTTAATCTTTGCCAAATTCACATTTTTCCATTGTTTCCACAGAACTTTTCATAACTGAAGATGAATTGAAAAAAGTCCATGATTTTGAAGAGCAGTGCATAGAAGAATATTTTAGAGAAAAGGATGACAGATTCAATTCCTCCAATGATGAAAGAATCCGTGTCACTTCAGAAAGGTGCATTTTTTTGTTCGTTCTCTCACAAGTTGATCTGGATGTGTGTTTCTGTTGCCATTCTCAACCTTCCTTTTTCTTTCTTGAAAAGTGAAACATTTGAGGTATTTTTAATAAGTTTTAGCTAAAGGTGGTGGATTTCCAGTCTTCAAATTATCAGTCCTAAAAATTCAAAAATCTGTTCATATGCTGTGGTGTTTATTTGCTTTCATCACACAGCAGCTGAGCAACAGAGTTACATTTTGAGGACAGTTTGTTTGATTCATAGCATTGTTACCAGTAAATATTTTAGGGCAATATCCTAAGATATATTAATAAAACTTATGAACCACTGAATATTCCATTCCCAGTATACTCCACTTTAACTTCAGTAACAGAGCTTAGATGAGTTGTCATCGTCAGCGATTACACAGATATAACACTCTTCTCCTTATACATAATCTTCTAGCACTGGCCCTGATGCAGCTATGCCTAAAATATATCTTTTGTAGGCAAGGAAACACACTTTTGATTTGGTCTTGGAATAAATCTATCCCAGAGCAAGATTAGCAGATATTTTGTCCTTTAATCATCTGCATTACTGAAAACAGCACTCTTATAACACATATTTTAGAAAAGGATATTAGAGATATGGTTAGGCTTAGAATGGCTTCCTCATAAAGAATGGCCAAGTAAACCAGTTCTGCTGGAAGAGACAAATGAGGAATTAAATGATAGAAGTCTTTATGAGTGCAAGGAGAGCGTGAGTAGAAATCATTTGTTTGCCCTAGATCTTTCCCCAGAAAAAGATCTAGGGGAGCAACAGATTAATCCAGCAGCACTGCAGGGTTCAAAATAAACAAAAATAGGTTATTTTTCATTCAGTTAAGTAGTGAAACAGATCCAATTCTTGAAAGCTGATGAGGTCTCAAAGAAGTTGGTCACGTCAGATAAAAGTTCAAGCTGGTTCAAATAGAGCTTAGACAAGCTTATGGAAGGTTAAGTCCAGTAAGGACTGCTACATACAGGGAGATCATACTGAGCCCATGAAGTTCCTGTGCAGAAAATGACTGGAGAGAGAGAGAATGAGATTGGGAAATAAAAGGGAGGAAGGATTACATATGCTTCAAAGTAAAATAGCGGGTTAAATTGATCTGTGGTCTAACTGAGTACCTTATTTCAGTGGTCAGAGAACTAACCTGAAAACCACAGATGCACGTTCAAATCTCTGTTCATACACAGCTTTCTTTTTGCTGGCCAAGGAAAGAAGAGGTATGTTTGAAGCCTCTGTAAATAAGCAATAATCCAGCTGAGACCTGACCTACACTAGGCTAGTGCTGTAAGTCCTTGAAAATGAATACATTACAGTCAGCCTTTGCACTCTGTGCTGGCCCTGTTTTATAGGAAAAGAGCTCTTATCTCTATTTTAAATGAATGACTTAAAGCATCTTGTTCGAGAAGAGAGCTCATGATTATGAATCGCAAATTAAGGCAAGCACCTGAGCCCCACAGATAAATAGTTCTTTAAAAATCCATTTACTTTAGCCAATAGCATAACACAGAAACCAGCATATCCTAGTGATGTACGGGAGACCCTAGTAATGACCCCATGGGGTACAGAGGCTGCTCCCCAACGCACGCAATTGCAGCAATTAAATCAGAGGTGAATGCAGTTCTCATAATAGCTCCCTTCTTTCCTTGCTAAACCAACCACAATGCTGTACCACAAGAGGCAAGTGCAGATATTTATCATATAATCACAGAATGTCCTGAGTTGGAAGGGACCCACAAGGATCATCGAGTCCAACTCCTGTCCCTGCAATATGACAACCCCACAGTTCACACCATGTGTCTGAGGGTGTTTTCCAGTCTCTTCTAGAACACTGTAAGTCTTGGGGCCGTGACACCTCCCTGGGGAGCCTGTTCCAGTGCTCCAGCACCCTCTGGGGGAAGAGCCTTTTCCTAATGTCCAACCTAAACCTCTCCTGGCACATCTTCCTGACATTTCCTCGTGTTCTGTCACTGGTCACTAAGGAGAAGAGCTTGGCACCTGCCCCTTCTCCTCCCCTTGTGAGGAAGCTGTAGCCAAGATGAGTTCTCCCCTCAGTCTCCTCTTCTCCAGGCTGAACAAACCAAGTGACTTTAGCCACTCCTCCTATGGCTTCCCCTCCAAACCCTTCACCAACTTTGTAGACACTCTCCAGTAGCTTTCTGTCCTTTTTATCCTGTGTTGCCCAGAACTGCACACAGTGCTCCAGGTGAGGCGGCACCAGTGCAGAGCAGAGCGGGACAATCACCTCCCTGCCCGGCTGGCAATGCTGTGCTGGATGCACCCAGGTGGCCCTCTTGGCTGCCAGGGCACTCTTGGCTCCTGTTCAGCTTGACGTCAACCAGAACCCCCAGATCCCTCTCCACAGAGCTGTTCTCCAGCATCTCATTCCCCAGCCTGTATGTACAGCCAGGGTTGCCACATCCCAGGTGCAAAATCCAGCACTTGCCCCTGTTAAACTTCATGTGGCTGGTGATTGCCTGGTTTTCTAAGTTCTCCTGTGGGAAACAGGAGAGGTGCCTGAGGACTGGAGGAAAGCAAATATCACTCCAGCCTTCAAAAAGAGCAAGAAGAAGGACCCAGGTAGCTATAGACTGGTCAGCCTCAACTCCATCCCTAGAAAGGTGATGGAACAACTTATCCTTGGTGCCATCTCAAGGCATATAAAGGATAAGAGGGTCATTAGGAGCAATAAACATGGCTTCACCAAGGGGAAGTTGTGCTTGACCAACCCCATAGCCTTTTATGAGGACATAACTAGGTGAATAGATGATGGCAAAGCAGTGGATGTGGTCTACCTTGACTTCAGTAAAGCATTTGACACAGTCTCCCACAGCATCCTCACAGCTAAACTGAGGAAGTGTTGTCTGGATGAATGGGTAGTGAGGTGGACTGCGAACTGGATGAAGGAAAGAAGCCAGAGAGTTGTGGTCAGTGGGGCAGAGTCTAGCTGAAGATCTGTATCTAGTGGAGTGCCTCAGGGGTCAGTACTGGGACCAGTATTGTTCAATATATTCAATATATTCATCAGTGACTTGGATGAGGGAATAGAGTGCACTGTTTGCTGATGACACCAAGCTGGGAGGAGTGGCTGACACACCAGAAGGCTGTGCTGCCATCCAGTGAGATCTGGACAGGCTGGAGAGTTGGGTGGGGAAAAATTTAGTTAATTATAATAAGGGCAATTGTAGAGTCTTGCATCTGGAAAAGAACAAGCCCAGTTTCCAGTATAAGTCAGGGAATGACCTGTTGGAGAGCAGTGTAGGGGAAAGGGACCTGGGGGTCCTGGTGGACAGCAGGATGACCATGAGCCAGCACTGTGTGCTTGTGGCCAGGAAGGCCAATGGCATCCTGAGGTGTATTAGAAGGGGGGTGGTTAGTAGGTCGAGGGAGGTTCTTCTCCCGTCTACTCTGCCCTGGTGAGACTGCATCTGGAATATTGTGTCCAGTTCTGGGCCCCTCAGTTCAAGAAGGACAGGGAACTGCTGGAGAGGGTCCAGCACAGGGCAATGAAGATTAAGGGAGTGGAACACCTCCCTTATGAGGAAAGGCTGAAGGAGCTGGGTCTCTTTAGCTTGGAGAAGAGGAGACTGAGGGGTGACCTCATCAATGGGTGAGTGTCACGAGGATGGAGCCAGGCTCTTCTTGGTGACAGCCAATGATAGGACAAGGGACAATGGGTACAAACTGGAACAAAGGAGGTTCCGCTTAAATATGAGGAGAAACTTCTTCACAGTGAGGGTGACAGAACACTGGAACAGGCTGCCCAGGGAGGTTGCAGAGTCTCTTCTCTGGAGACGTTCAAGCTCGCCTGGACTCATTCCTGTGTAACCTCATCTAGGTGTTCCTGCTCTGGCATGGGGATTGGACTAGATGATCTTTTGAGATCCCTTCCAATCCCTAACATTCTGTGATTCTATGATTCTGTAAGTGGTCTTAGGGTCCAGGTGGGAATGTGGCCAGGACAACCCAATGTCCTCAGCTGGCAGGAACCACCACACCTGGAAAAACTGGCTGGCTACTTCCATCAGCAATGCTTTACCAAAAGATGTTAAGTAAAGTACCAATGCCCTGTTACAGGCTTGGGAACTGCTGTCTATGTTTTATTTGAATAAAACCATTCTCCTGTCACCTATAACAAGCAGGGTGGATACCCCTCTAAGTAACTTTCAGTGTCCACAGTTTTCATGGCATTGAAAAGGATATTGAAGTATAAATGATACCTTAAAACTGAAAAGAGTGCCTTACTTCTGTTAAAACATTACTTCAATTGAATTATTGATGAACTGATGTGCAACAGCTAAATATGAATATAATCAAAATGAATGCCAGAAAAAGTCATAACCTCCCAAACCATAATTATAATTAAAAAGCTCATCACAGGTAATATAACATTTTTGCCATGTTCCCAGGTCTGACCTTTTATGTTTTCTTGCTGGTCACTGAATAATATCCTTAGATAGCCCATGTGTGTTTCACTATTGGAAATTTTTGAGCTTCAGCAGAACGCACTTGAAACACTTTTTACATGTAGCCACCTCTTTTTCTGTTCTCATCCACATCTGCCAGGATTGCTTGGCATTTTCTCATATATTGGATAAATATTGCTGTGAGGAAAAGCACAGGTGAAGCAGAGGCATCATACATGGTTATTGTGAGATTTGCCAAAAGGTTTATACTTTCTCCAATACACCTGCAAAAAAAAAAAAAAAAACCAAAATCAAAACTTATTTTGAAGTCAAGTTTTAATTCAAAATGGTTCCTGAATGAAATACAGCTCTATCTGTCCATTCCCTGAGTGCAAGATAACCCACCAACATGGGAAAATAGAACATTTCCTTTATTAAAACACCTTAAGGACCAGAATATGACCATATTTGTCCAGAACATATCCTCTTATGCCCACAGTGTTTGGCTGACATGATTTTATCATGTTTCTAGCAGGATTACTCCCCAAGCATGGTGCTGTTCTGTTTGGTGAATGATTGCAGAACTGAACTTCCAATTAATATAAGGGAATAGCACTAATTAATTATTTGTTACAAAGTCTGGGAGTGGCCATATGCAATGTATTTGACAAAAGGTGCCTAAATTTATTTAATAGTTTGGATGAGATCATCACTCAAGCTTTCTTTTTGTGAATAAAATTTTATAGTCAGGTCCATCCAGTGTAAATACATGTGTATACTTCTTAGTTATCTATGCCCATCCCTGGGTACGTCTGGTTTCTGAACCCAAACTACACTATCCTTATCTTGTTGAGTTGCTATATAAATTTCCCACTACTATCAATGTAATCACATCTGCAATTATCTCCATAGCAACCAACAGACCATGTAACTCAAAAGTCTCTCTTCATCTTGGCCAGCAATATCACCACTCTTACATTCTGTGCCTCTGGCAGTAGATAATGGGTCATGTTCAGGGAAGGCAGACAAATATTTGAATGTTTACCAGTAAGGTGTGACTCTAGGTTCTTCTTGGGATGCATTAGCTGTGTTCAGTAGCATCACACTCATGTGAATATAGTATGCACATCTTATCTCACTATGGACAATTATATTCCAGATATAAATAAGTAACCAAGTGCAATAATAAAAAATAATTAAAAAAATAAGATTATGGATGATTAAATTTTAAACAAATAAATAAAGAATTTTTAAAACCCTATAAATTCATTCCAGTTCTTGGGTAACTGTTGCTGCAGTGTATGTTTTTTCTTGGTTGTAATCTGGGCATTCTCAAGTAAAATCCAGGAGGTTTTTCAAATTGTTCCATATGTCTGACAGCCCTCAAGTTGTGATATTATATCTGTTCATCATCCTGGAGCAGTTGTTACAGAATCCAAATGTGTGATAAGGCACTCAGTTATTAGCTGATAAATATTTCAAAACTACAACTGTTTTTATAAAATAGCAGTTCAGATAACTAATAACATGAGTGAAAATTCAGCAGCTTCCCATATAAGCTGCTCTGTCACTATGGAATTATATTGTGTGCTTGCAATAACATGAATCTATTTTGTTGGAGAAGCTGGTAGAACTACAGGTAGACTGCTGCTTAAATGATAATAAGATGAGTAGAACAAGATTCTTTGAAACTACAAATTCTTTTCTTAGAAATGATTACTTGATCTTTCATCTATTGAAGTCTGATGACAGCAATACAGTTACTGCTTCACATTTGATTTGCTCTGCTTGTGCTTTCAAAATTCACGATCTTCAACAGAAAAAGCCCATATTTCACAGGAATGTGAGACTTGCTGTAGGGAGTGGTGTCACACTCCTCCCTCTCCTCTCTTGTGTGGGTGGGTTCCTGTTGCTCATCACCATGAGGCAGTCAGACCTCAGTGTTTCACCAGCTAAAGTTCTGTGCTCTAATTAACAAGACATTAATGCTGCCCAATTTGTTGCTAAAATCTGGCTTCCCTTTGGGTGACTAAGAGTGCTTATGGTGTTGCCAGTTCCAGGCCACTTGTCCCATTGGAATTTCAACTAGCAGTAGCAGAACATTATCTCATCAGAAATCCTGGCTATGATTGACAGGGTGCTTATTAGCATTTGAGTATGAATTGCACTAACAGGCAGAGAGTAAGAGACTTGTGAAGAGAAATGTGTGGAAATCTTGCCATTTGGTGTTCATCGCCTCTCTGTTCATTTTTCAGTGTCTACAGGAATGGGGAAAACCAGAACCGTAATGTTAAAAATCAGACAAAGATAACTATATAAATGCATTTCTTTTAGTACTTCTTTGGTAGATAATGGAGGTTGCTGGTCTACCCTAGGGACTGAAACCAGAGAAAATAATTATGAGAAGAAATTTCGTATGTGCTAAAGGCAATTTAATTTTGTAAAATTAGAGGACTCCATATAAATCCTTCATTTTCTGGCATTTTAGAAGCCAAAAAATTGAAATGGTTGAAAGCCACCAGCATAAATTAGTATACAATTCACCTTACAGTTAAAAATACTTTAAAATGAGACAGATCAACAGTCTAGAATGGATATGCTAAAGTTTCAATTAGGGTCACACATTCAATTATTACCTATTAATACTTTAACTGTTTATTTATTTATATATTATGATAGGTAGCTAAGAAGTAACTATCCATCAGTTAAATCCCTAAGCTATTAACACAGACTGCCCAAAGCACAGTCACAGTAATGGTGTAATCTTAGTGTGTGTACCCTTTTGTAGGCTGTATTTGGTTTGATCAGTGCTCTCCTCCTTGCAGTTTTCATGCATACTTTGAGATTAGCCACATTCAATACAATAGCTGATACTTCCTTTTTTTTTTTTTTTTGCTATAAATCTAAGCTAAAAATTAATCAGAGAACAAATAAACTATCTCATTAGGTGCACACAGCAGTAGGTGGTGTAAATTTGGAGCAAACACCAGAAAAAAAAAAGGCAACATTACCCACATTCTTCATTTAGTTCTGCACTTACACATAGTGGCCCTGCCTGTGGCACAACTGGAGACAACATCGTGTGTCATCTGCTCTAAGTGTTATTCATTTATAACAACCTAATTAGAAGTTTTGGCAGCAGAGAGGCAGCAAATCATAGAATCATAGAACCATAGAATCATATAATAGTTTGGGTTGGAAGGGACCTTCAAAGGTCATCTAGTCCAACCCTGACTCCCAGATCGTAGTAACATTTCTCTAATAACCTGTCCGTGGGATAGGGGATACCTCAAACTCCTTCTGCATTACTCAGCAGACACCCCTGGTTTAACCCACTGGAGCAATTTCCTGACTGAGTGGTATTTCTTTGCTGAACATCTTTTAGTAGGGCTTTGAAGGAGGTGAGGTGGTGTAGGTGGGCTCTGAATTTTAAGACCTATTTGTTCCCCTTTGTTTTGTTGACCTATTAGCTGAACACCATTGCCTCATATAAATTAACCTGGTTAATTCTTCCGTTTTTTAAGGGTAGAGAACATGGCCATGCGACTGGAAGAAGTAAATGAGCGAGAGCACTGCATGAAGGCCTCTCTACAGACCGTTGACATCAGGCTTGCTCAGCTGGAAGATATGATGGGACGAATGGTGACCGCCTTAGAAAAACTGACTGGCATAGAGAGAGGTGAAACAACCAAGATACGATCCAGGACCTCATCCGACTGCACTGATGCAGCCTACATTGTAAGGCAGAGCAGCTTCAACAGTCAGGAAGGAAATACTTACAAGCTTCAAGAGAGCATAGATCCCACAGGAGAAGAGTCCATGTCCCCAACATCTCCTACAATCACGCCCCGCCTGCGAAGCCACTCTTTCTATGCAACAAATATGAAGGACAAGTGTGGGTTGGAAAAGTTTGAAAGCATTTTTAAGGAAAGATCTCCAAGCATGCATCGGGCTATCAGTTCCCACTCGATAGCAAAAGAAGGAAAGGTTCCCTTAGCCCCTACTAGCACTTTGTCAATTGCCCCAGACTCCAGAAGGCCTTCATCTTGTATAGATATCTACGTTTCTGCCATGGATGAGATGCATTCTGACACAGAGCCTCTTGACAGCTCCATAAATATTCTTGGTACCGGAGATGCAGCTCTGCAGGCTCACATAGCCTCTTCCATTTTAGCTAACAGTGCTTACGTTAGCAGTACACCTGGCGAAAAAATTTCTGGCAGGAGTCTTGATTACGAGGAAACCTCTGGAATAGAAACAAGAGCATTTTCTTCGGGCTATTCGCAAATCACAGATTGCCAAATCCCCTGGGATTCAGACCCTCCCTTGTATCACACTTTAGAACGATCTAAAAGCAGTCGTTATCTGGCTACAACCCCATTTATTCTAGAGGAAACGCCAATTGTGAAATCTCACAGTTTTATGTTCTCTCCATCTCGAAGCTACTTCAGCAGCCTTGGCGTCCCAGTCAAAACAGCTGAGTACACAAGTATTACGGACTGCATAGACACAAGGTGTGTGAGCGCTCCCCAGGCCATCGCAGAGAGGGCCAGTTTCCCCGGAAGTCTCGGGGGCAAAGTGGAGGACTTGGGATGCTGCCACCCAGAGAGAGAAGCTGAACTAAGCCACCCGGGCTCTGATCATGAGGATAGTGAGGCCAAAGACAAGAAGGGGATCCCCTTATCTCCTCAAGATGGCAATGCTACAAGAACGCTGGCCAACAGTATCCTACTTCCAAAAATAGAGCGAGCCAACAGCTACTCTGCAGAGGAGTCCAACATGTTGTATGCACAGCACACACGGAAGAGCTACTCCATCAGTGACAAACTTGACAGACAGCGAAACGCAACAGGCCTGCGAAACCCATTCCAGAGGAGTAAGTCTTCCAGGCCGGAGAGCCGAGGGGACAATCTGTCCATGAGGAGACTGTCAAGAACAGGAGCCTTCCGCAGCTTTGAAAGCAAGCACAGCTAGGCCTAGACAAAACTCACCGACAGTCTAAGGGTCATCTGCTCTCCAGTCAATTTTTCTTAGCAGAACTAAAAAAAACCCTCATGTCATCCCATGTCAACTCTAGTTGGCATTAGCCACCGGTCAAGGGAGCACATTGTCAGTTTCAGCATCACCCACTGGTTGCTGCATCTTGACCCAGCTGACATTTGCACTTAAGGAAAAAGGGAGGGGTGAAAGCTTTACAAAGACTTCAGTAAACAACAGAAATAAGAAGCCCCCTTTATGAAGTCACAGTAAACAAATGAGTAGGTTCAGAAATCTGCCTTTTATTAGAAGGCATCCTAATATCTTTGATCATTATTCAAGTTTTTAGGATGCAGAAATTAACTGGCAAAAAGAGACGTACAAATTATATATTCTAAACTTCAATCACAACTTCTTTTTCATCGGTTTCACCATTGTGATGACTGATGAAAAGCATTTGTTATTTCTGTAGGAACTGTCAGCAAACAAACCTGAAGCCTCCCAAATCCCTTGCATCCCACACTTTGTGGAAATGAAGGAAGATGAACAAGATAAGAACCACAATGTTCATTTGTCTCTTTTTGTATCAGCTTATAGTGCCACAAAAAGTTTATATTTTCAAGAGCAGAAAGGGAAATGAGATGCCTTTTATACTGCAACTTAAATGGAGGAAGAGTTTATGTTAAAATATCAGGTGATTTCCTGTATAAAACAGGCACTCTAGATTCTAGCACAGCTGAACAAGCTCAGGATGAATGTAATTAAGCGGAATAGTATATATTTATTTTTTTACCACATTTGTCATCAATATGTTGTCTCACTGCATCAAAGGATGTGATGGAACAGTAAGAACAGAGTTATCCAAGCAGAGCACAGTAATATTGTCAGGTTTCCACTGCTCCATTTAATTATGTATACAAATTGGGGAGATTTACCCACCAGGCCACTACCAGGCTCTTCTTGCTGTTCCATTTGAGCTTCCAATTTTTTACATGGTTCCCTCACCTAAAAATGTACACTTTTTTTTTTGTTCTTTTCATGAGGACATGACCATATTTGAACATATCAAAGTACATGAGATTTATCAAGCAGTCTGAATCCAGATTAATACAATTAGACTGAAGTTGCTTAAGGGAAAATGTTCTTGGCAGAGGACTGGAAGACACAAAAAAGTATATATGCTTTTAAGGTAAGTTGAAGAACGAAAGCAAAACTGCATGTGTCTGTAAACTGCAAAAGCCATCACTTGAGACTAGGCTTTCACTGTTCTGTAGTGTATCACACAACGTACATTCTAGTAGAAGAAAGTATATCTGAACAGTAGTGCAGTTACGGGTTTTGGCTGAAGACAGTTGTAACTCCTCTGACCCCACCCAGGTACCAAGGGTCCACAAAGTCAACCAGAGTTTCAAACTTCTCATGAGAAGATAACACACTGGTCACGGGTGGAAGGGTATGTATAAGATAGGAAAAGGGTGGAGAAGCATGAACTGCAACTGCATCAAAATTTCACATCATTTATGGAGGCACAATTTTTAAGCTTGTAAAGAGGTGAAGCTAGTGCTACTAAAAATTAAAACATCTCTACAATGACCAAGATCTGTGTAGAACCAGCTCCTTTTTATTATTAAAAATGAACACATGCGAGTGGGGTACATACTTCCCATTATTTAAATGGGAATTATCTTCTGAATCTCTAAGGCAGCTTTGAAAATGCAGGCTGACATTTTCTCACTGGGATCTCACCCTGGGAGACTCAGAGCACTGTATGGGAGCTAAGTCTGAAAGGCAACAAATCTAGACATAAAACTAATCGTCAGCCTCCAGAAAAGAGGCAAAGAAGGTGGAAACATTTAGGTACCGAGTCACTACGTTGGAAAGTTCAGGAAATACAGAAATGCAGCATGGGGACTTTAAGCACAATGTATTTCACACTTCCTGCACCAACGTGTTCCTTGCTTTCTTCTATGTGATCAGGCTTTCAGTGAGCTAAACTCCACCACAACACCGTGTTTATGCAATTGCCTTGCAGTCCATGTGCAATGTTAAGGGTCACATGGCAACACCGAGGAAGGTCAGAAACCTTTCTGTGCATTATGAAGCATGCTTGAGAGGGGCTGATTGTTGAACAGCAAAATGCCCAGGGGCAAAGGAACTTGTGTTTAACAATCTGCTCCAAACGTGCCAACTTTTGTTAGCAGCCTTTTCCTAAGGCTTCTCCAAACCTATCTATCCTTGGTGAGTAGAGGGGGATATTCTCACTTTGTTTTCTTTGTTACTTTTACGAATGTCTGCTAAAACTGTTTGTGGGCTATTCCACCTTCACCGTATTTACTGGCCTGCTCTAGAGGAACTTCAGATTCATTAGAAATTCCTCAACAGCGCTTAGTGAATTAGTTCAAAGCATAGGGCTCTCCTCTGGGGTAGATTTCATTGCTTAGTTTGTCAGGGTAAAGGAATTTGCCAAACCCAGAAGCTGTATAAATGTTTAGGATACAGCACTTTATTGATCTGGAGCACATATTCCAGGTAAAATGAAACAGGACACTTTATTTACCTCTTAAAATTTGCCATTATATAAAAAATGTAAATTCAGATGTTAAAAGTGTGATTGCAAGATGTCGGAACACTACTTCTCCTGAATGTTTCCCATTTATTCTACAATGTGGTGTCTATATAATATATTACAATGGATGTTAGATTATTTTATCTTCTTCTGTTTTTTTTACACATTGCATCAAACTGCTCCTTTCCAAATTTGATGGTAAAGCACCCGTTCCTTGCAATGGGACCAGATTTCCCACTCCCAATATTATTATGACCATCTAGTGAGAGTAGAAGTCTTACCATCCATCATCATGTAGCTACAGCATGTGCCATATGACATACTCTGTATCGAAGGATAGCTTATGAAATATATATACACGCGTATATACATATCTCCCATATATAAACCAGTATAGTTGTGACATGTGGTAATATTAGTGAACGTTACAGGACAGTTTTAATATCACATTATGAGGTCTTGTTTGTAAATCTGTAACATTCAATAAAATAGCACATGTTGCATTAAGCATTAAGTTCCACTATCCAATTATTAGCTTACATATGGAATATGCATTTCTGGTCACAGTGTGTAAGTTTGGTATGTCCCACACACTTCTCTGTATAGTTCCACTTAAATGTCTGTATGAGCTGATGTATAAACCTCTAATGAGCCACTGTGGGCTGTGACAGGTGAGTTGTGATAGTGTGAAAGGTGAACTGGCATGTTATGCAAAAGATATAAGATAAATGAACTTTAATAATATTTTGAAACTCAACTGAGCTTAGCTGTTTGTTTACATATGCTGGCCGACTGAGGAAGCGGTGTACAGTATTTTATAAATATTTTCCTATAGTAATCTGTTCTGTTGTTTCCAGTTTAAGTGATGCTATTCTACAGTTGGGGTATACACTTGTCCTAGGTATTGGATTATAGCACATTATTCTTTCACAATAACAGTGTGATATGACTGAAGTAGTTTCTCTTCCTTACAGTCCAGTCTTTTTTTGTGTCAATGAAAATGCATGCATTGTTTCATGAGTTTCTTTGGACTACTATGAGACTCAACATTTTGCTATTGCCTGCCTGTAAAGATGAATCCAGTTAGGAATGAATTCAAGCTTTTGGATGTTTACATTATTTCCATTATGTTTGATCTTTAGCAAAGTAAGTGATTTTTTAATTATTTTTAAATGACAATTGTATTTTATGAAATTGAAATATTCAACACAACATGCGGACATACAGCAGTGCTCAGACATTTGGCTCTCTTTTTTTGGAAGAGATAAGGTGCTACATTATTGTTCTTAGCACAAGTGCCAGTTAACAAATGGCAGTGAGGGGATAATTTGAAAATATAAGGAAAAACCAAAACATCCATTCATCCACATAAGGAAATCCCTCCGGGTTCCAGATATAGATGACTTTTTTTTTCATTTTCCATTGATAGATTTTTTGGTAAAGAAAAAAAAAATAATAATTATTTGTACCTTTTGTGGAATGGATAGCCTTTTGTCAGGGGATAAATATCTTAGTTAGGTATATTTTTTGTATGAGAAGAAAATGATTTGTTTCTTAGAAACTGTCAGTGCATGGAAAATGCAGCTACACAAATAACTGCTAAAAAAAGTGCTGGTAGCAGCACACAGCCTTAGTCCAATGACTGCAGTCGGAGCAAACAAGTATTGGTCCTGCGAGCAGAAGTTATCAAAGGTATTAGCATAGAGCAAGCCAGTGAAACAAAATTATCTGTAAACTCATGGTGCAAATTTTCAAAACAAGCATAAATGTCTTGTTATGTTGCTCAGGTTATATGCATAAGAGGAGCTGATAATCAACAGAAGGGAAAATGTGAGCTGGTCATTCCTGGATTTGCCTAGGAATACTTCAGTAGTTGTGATATCTCTCCCCTGCTTAAAAATAATAGTATATTTGCATTTTTGCACAAATATGCACAATTGTTTCAATAAAGGCCACATTTTCAGTTCTGTTAAAAGACACCAAGTACAGATCACCGTCTTCGAAAGAAATGGGAAAGCTTCCTAGCATGAGCTTTCCCTCCTCCACCTCACATAACAGCACAGTCCAAACTGGGCATAAGTAAAGCGTTGGGGGTGTCTGCTTACCTAATAAAACCCCTCATTCCTCTAGATGGAATTCACCGGCTTTGCCGCACGTTGGCTTAGAAGCAGTAGTGTTGAATGTGGAGGGACTGAGTTTCTGCACCCCAGTGAGAGTTATCCTGTTTTATGGCCAACCGCAGGGTGAACGCTACAGATCACACAGGCTTCTCTTCTCCGATATTGACTACGATTATGGTCTTACCGATGCTGGTGCAAATCTGCAGAAAATCCGCTTCTTTCAATGGAGTACTCTGACTTTCGCATTTCTAACTCTATATTACTTCAAGTCATGGCACAGATTATCCTAAATCATCATCAAGTGGGAAGTCTAATGACTGAGCCTTTGGCCAGGCTGGTTCTGAAACAGTCTCTGACCTTTTAAATTTTGCTGTATGCTTTCAGATCTCTCGTAGAGCCACACAGTACGTATTTCAAAAAACTATTAGGAAACAATGTTTGATTATGGAATTGCTGCTGTTTCTGCTGCAGGGGGGTGATAACTCGCTTATTTTAGTATGTGGTAGGGAAGGTGAAGGGACAGAAGTGGGAATTGGCTGTGAAATACAATTTTATGCCTGCACAAGAGTAAATTGTATTAAAGTTATATCCTTCTTCCACCACTGCAGTTGTTGTACATGAGGAGAGTCTATATGCTGCTACTGCTGTCTGGAACAGTGTTTGCAATATACTATACTAATAGCTATTTAATCGTTTATTATTTGGGCTATCATTTGTAAGTGTATAACAATCATTTATAAAGGGAGAAAAATGATTAAAATGTCATTTTAAACAAATTCCTACTAATATGAAGCTTTTCAAGTATGATTTGTCTAAATGTATATCACTAGGGAAAACAGTCCTTTCCAAAGGTCTACTGGATTCACGATGCACTTTTAGACTGTGTTTAGATACGTAATAAAAAGCAGAAGTTGGCAATTACTACAGCAGAACTTTCTGAAATTTCTGTAACAATTGTTTTGCAATAAAAAAAGAGATGTAGTTCAAAACATCTGTTCTTACAGAAGCGTTTATTTATGGTCATTTGCTTTCAAAGCAATAAAGCAACAATGCAATGGCAGCTGCTTTTTCTAAGATCTATCACTGCTCTAGTTCTAACTTTACAGCTCCAAAGAAAACCAAGGGGTTTACACTATTGCACTCAGTAGTTTTGAATGTTGTAAGTTGTTTCCACCTCTGGGATCTGGTGTCATTCACGTGTCCCTAATTCTGGCCAATATTAGGCCCCAGTTTGAAAGAAGACAGACATACTTCTCAGTGTGTTCATTTAAAAGGAAGGAATAGTTTATTTTATTTCTAGCTACCATTTTGGCAAGGCGGGGCAAGGCACTGATTGCAGATCCCCCCTAAATTGCTTCCACATAGACTGGAATCAGCACGGTCCTTTGTAAGGCAGTCTACCCAAATGGGTGGCATTGCTGGCTCTGGTAGCTAAGGAAGGTTCATTAAAAATAAAGGGCACCAAATAATCCACTACTACCTGTGACCTGCTCTGAACTGGTATCTTACCTTCCTCAAGAAAGAAGTCATTGTCTCTTGCTCTTCATGCAGCTACAACCAGCTCTGACACTTCCTCACAAAAATGCTGAAAGAAAAAGAAAATAAGGCACTGACACAAAATAAACCAAGGTCAGGATCTGCCGCCTTCACAAATCAGCCTTCACTGAGGTAATAATGTCTTTTAGTTAAATGCAAAAGAATCAAAGGAAACAAATATTCAATTGAATAAGAAGTATATCAGATACTCAGAACAGTTCTGCGCAGGTCGGTCACACTTCAAGAGAGGAATGGTTTAGAGAGGTGTTCTTTATTTCACATTTCTGGGAATGAAATACTAAATTCCTGGATCAGATTTTATCTAATCCTTTCTCAGGGACTGCCCTTCAGTGAAGACTGGGAGCTTTGAAACTCTACAAAAATATTTAAAAAACAAAATAAAAATCTGTGCCAGACAGTTGTCATTGTGCTTCTTTCCAGGTAATATTATATTTCTGGTCTCCCTAGAATTTTTCACAGTAACGAACTTCACCTAAATTCAGCCAATTAGTGCTGTAAAAAAGCAACATCACCAGCCTTGATTTTAATTCCCATGAGCTGCAATATTGTAGTCTTTAGGGCAGTGGTCCAGTCTCTTTTAATCTCATTAATTCATAATGGCAAAGAACTCCATTTAGCATTGACCATGGCAGTCAACCCTAGTTCATTATCCTCATGACTGAATACAGCAAAAACTTAGAGCAGCCCTCACTGCCTTTGCATATCAAGCTCAAATTTCACCCTGTTTATATTTCTGGAACAACAAAAAACTTACAAAACACCAGGATTTCACTGTTTTAAAATTTTCAAATAACTGATTGCAGGCATAAATATTGTATATTTGGATTATACTTTTGAGAGGCAATAATGACAAGCATTACCTGATAGAAGGTTACTGCGATATGTTTATGTGAAATGACAATAGTAGCCCATGAACAGTTACAGACATCCCACTGCAGATGATACAGGTTATTGTTGTAGAGAACTATGGGTAGAAAAAGAACATCTATGAGAGGAACTGCCTTTGTTAGTCTGGATTTCAAAACAAGAAGTTCAACAGCTGGGCAGACAGTTGGAGAGACTGATATGCTCCTACCACCTTCTAAAACTTAATTTTTTTGCTACACCTTTCCTCACTTGTAGCCAACGTGTAGCCAAATGTTAAATAGTCACGGGAACACCACTGAATCAGCCTGTGGAGGTGACAGAATTATCCTCACAAAATATTCCAGTGGGTTTTATTCACAGTGTGCAAGATGAGAATTTTCTTAACAAGCTTGGAAAAATAACATACCAAGGCTCTAAGGACATTACTGAAAATGTTAACACATAATCTTTTTCCTTTATTTGAAAGATGACAAAAAAATCAACTACCAGTGTAGCATTTCACTATTCACTAATGAAAAACCTGAAACTAAAATTGCATTTTTAGGCAAAAATCTGTCTTCTAGAAGTATCAGTTAAAAATAGTAAATCTGAATGAAGAATTACTTTCTTCAAAAACTCCTTAGAAATATTAGTCACAAACCTGAATTCTCACCCACAGCTGCTGAACTACAGTAACTGCACTGTAATTTGGGAAGGGGTGGGCACACAAGAGGGATGCAAATGGGCAATGGGGAGAGTTAGCCTGCCTAAAGGAAAATATGAACAATGAACTCTAAAATTCACATCACTCTTACTCTGTAAGGCTAGATCCCACTTCTTTTCAGAGTGGATGCTTGGGGAGCTATACCATAGCTCTGCAACTAGTGATAGCGTTAGTTTATGGTGAACCCATTTCTACCATGCTATCTGTCTTGGTACTATTGTCATATGTCCCTCAGAGAATCATAACTTTGACAAACTTACAGCAACAATGATCAGTCTCTGCTTATTACAGAATAATTAGTCCTCGTCTCGGTGGAGCTGTTGAACATTTTTTAATGAATATCTAAAAGGGCATTATGGATCTTTTCTCCAGTCTTATCTGAAGGATGGTGAGCCCTGTTGCAAGAACAGGACAAAGATTCAGAAAACATGGCCTGGTGTCCAGTTCCCCAGAAGATCGCTTTCTCCATGAAGCTCTTTGGCTTTCTAACCCAAGCAGATTGCCTTCACCTCCACCACAGTTCAACTGTGTCAGAGAGAAGTAGCAGCCACCATGGGAAGTACACAGCAATGCAGGGACACTCCTTTCACTTCCCTCACTGTTCAGGGGCATAGCTGGGGCCTACATTACCACTGCAATCCTCTGAACATTTATCTGAAACTTTTGTATACTTACTTGGTTTCAATAAGTCTCAAAAATAAAATAAGCCTACCTTAGTCCAAACATAATTTCCTCTAAAATGTCTGGGTATTTTCAGGCAATAAGGCACTGTGGACATTTCTGGGGAAACAAGTCAGTAGCTGAACATATTCACTGGCCACTGATGATGCAAAGATTACAACCATCTCCATTTTGTTTGAGATGATGGAGGGAAGGGTGTTGCAGCACCTCTGCAGTTTCAGAGTGGGGCCCTAGCCCTGGGGTAAGTTGAGCTGGCCTCACACCAGCTCTGTGTAATGCATGCTCCAGGGGTGGGTAGGTCCAGTAGGTCTGCTAACTTCGGCATTGAGTCGGCAGGGGAAAACGGCATGGACACTAGAGTGAGGAAAAAAGGATGTGGACACTTTATCACCAGTTTGCTCAAGACAGGCTTGACAGTAAGATTGGGAAACAGAGGCTTATCTGTATCCCCTTTCTCCTGTGTTCATTCCTTCCTGAGATGCAGTGGAACTGTGTCAGTACATGTGCATAACGTATAGGTCTACCATAGGTAAGTCCGAACAACACATTGCAGTCCAAGACACAGATCAAGGGAGGGACTGCAATAAAACCTTGAATGCTTCAGGCTTACAAATCGCACAGTACAACAATATATAAATAAACAAAATGAAGTGCACATCCTTATATACTTTAGCTACATACATGAGATATTTTAGCAGCATGTTGGAGTATTCAGCTCAAACAATCACTGGAGCACAATGCTGATCCACAAGTCTTCTCTCTGCAAAACATGTGCATGACACTGCTGTCTTTAAAGCCTTGCCTTCACCTTGCCTGCAAGGAAGTGTACACATTCATGTCCTGCAGATAAGCAGCTAATTTATGAAGCCAAACAAGGCTTAATGTGAAGCAGACACTAAAGACTCAGATTTACTGACAGCTTAGTTCTGGGTGCACCACAAAGTTAGTCACGATTTTTTTAAGTTCAGAAGACGTTTGCTGATGACACGAAGCTGGGAAAAGTGGCTGATACGCCAGAAGACTGTGCTGCCATCCAGCGAGACCTGGACAGGCTGGAGAGTTGGTCGTGGAAAAATTAAATGAAATATAACAAGGGAAAGTGTAGAGTCTTATATCTGGGCAGGAACAACCCCAGGTTCCAGTGTAAGTTGGGGAATGACCTATTAGAGAGCAGTGTAGGGGAAAGGGACCTGGGGGTCCTGGTGGACAGCAGGATGACCATGAGCCAGCACTGTGCCCTTGTGGCCAGGAAGGCCAATGGCATCCTGGGGTGTATTAGAAGGGGGGTGGTTAGTAGGTCGAGAGAGGTTCTCCTTCCCCTCTACTCTGCCCTGGAATATTGTGTCCAGTTCTGGGCCCCTCAGTTCAAGAAGGACGGGGAACTGCTGGAGAGAGTCCAGCACACAGCAACAAAGATGATGGAGTGGAGCACCTCCCTGATGAGGAAAAGCTGAGGGAGCTGGGTCTCTTTAGCTTGGAGAAGAGGAGACCGAGGGGTGACCTCATTAATGTTTACAGATATATAAAGGGTGAGTGTCACAAGGATGGAGCCAGGCTCTTCTCGGTGACAACCAGTGATAGGACAAGGGGTAATGGGTACAAACTGGAAAAGGTCTCACTTAAATTTGAGAAGAACCTTTTCCTCAGTGAGGGTGACAGAACACTGGAACAGGCTGCCCAGGGGGGTTGTGGAGTATCCTGCTCTGCAGACATTCAAGACCTGCCTGGACGCCTTCCTGTGTAACCTCACCTGGGTGTTCCTGCTCCGGCAGGGGGATTGGACTAGATGATCTTTCGAGGTCCCTTCCAATCCCAAACATACTGTGATTCTGTGATTCTGTGTGATTCTGTGATTCTGTGAAGATGCACAAAGTAATTTTACATTAAAAAGAGTATTAGTCAAGAACAGAAGACTAGTAACATGAGTTGCTGTTTTGTTGAAACTTAGCACTGGAATTTCTCTTATAAATAAGCATTTTCCAAAATCGTACTACAATACAATACAAAATAATGCAAAGTATGCATTATTTGTTAAAACTATTCTAATAATGCTTTCATGTGTAATAAAGGAAACTTTATTTTGCCTGTACTAAAAGGGAGACACTTAATAACTTCTCCTGTCTACTCCAGTGGAATTAACCCTACAATCAAAATGGTACATTTTAACATGTTTTAGTAGAAGTTATGATCTAAGATAATTGAGGGAAACCACTTGTTCTGTGCAGGTACAGAAACTAGGAACACACTTGACCCAGGGAAGGCTGGGCTTATGTGGTGCTGTGCAACTTCTGTTTCCCCACACTCCTGTGTCTATGGGATGGGGTCTGTCAGTTTGCCCTGCCAGTATCTAAAGTTGCCCATGCTGGAAGCCAGAGGCATTCAAAAGCTGAATGGGGGGGGTACTGGAAGACATGTATTCTGCATGGTAAGGAAACACAGCATTTCAAACCTTTCTCCTTCGGCACCGGTCGTCCCTCCCCAGGCCAGGTGAGGCTCGATGATGCCCCACGCACATCGTGACACCGGTTTTATGACGTGATGTCATTTCTGTCAAAGCGGCCGCTGGATGTCACTGTTTCATCTCCAAGAGGCGGCCACACAGAATAATTTCGCTGGCACGAAATAAATGAATTTGGATTCTTAAGGACAGGGAAAAAAAAAAAAAAGACAGAGCTTCCCAGCCTGCCCCGGAACAGCTGCTTGAAGCATCTCTTATTGAAAGAACAGGTGATACAGGAGCACCAGGGGACAAGCAGGCCCCCTGCTATAGCAGAGGTGACACTGCAACCCCAAGATTGCTGACTGAACCACAGCGAACTGTGGTTGAGATATACTATTAATAGCAATTAAGGATTATGAACACCAGCAGGCTGAAGTGGGAAGCCCTCTGAAGTAAATTCTTGGGACTCTAGGTAGATTTTAGATCTTGGGATGCTAGATAGACCCTAGACTCTCGGGTGGATAAACCTACCACTATGTAAAGCAAGAGGCTTTGGAGGAAAAAGTGGAATGCCTGCTGTATCTGCATTACCCATGCTCATCACAATTTTTCTAACTCCAGGATGAAAAGTATTGCATAAATAGCATAGCTGCTTGTATGGAAATCATCTTCAATTTGAAACTTAATTATATATGGAAATGGTAACATTATTTCTTATGTAGGGAAATGTCAGGAAATCTTAATAATGATTGTTCAGAATTTTGCTAAACATTGCAGTCTGTAAGGCTGAAATGTTCTGGCCTGATTCCTGGTTGGAAGTGAATGTAACCAGGGAAACAAATGAAAGTTTTGTTCATGCTAAAATAATAATAATAATAGAACTCATGTTTGAATTCTGCATGCATGCACTAAAAACAATGAGCAGCAATGCTTTTTATATTAGCATATAAAAACCATGGAGATTGCACAGAATCATAGAATATCTCAAGTTGGAAGGGACCCATAAGGATCATTGAGTGTGACTCCCTACACATGGTACATGTGGAGATCTGATGAGGACTTATTTACACATGCAGCAATGGGCTATGGTGGGTCATTTTTGGACCAACCATCCAAAGCAGAAACAGGTTTCTTGCTTTGGTCTGTTATTAAATTATCTCCCCCAACAGAAATCTGCATACCAGATACACAGTTTTCCACCTTGCTGGTGAACCTCCCTGTGAGAAGGCTGCAGTTGAGCATTTGAAGCTTGAAAGTGCTAGACTAAAAGTAGCTCCTACAACATTGATTTGCTGCTCTGGAGCACCAGATCTAAAAATTTCACACAATTGTACACCACTCGAATCACAAAGCCTTCCCTAGCAAAGGTCCAGCTTTAAGCTGGACTCACAGAAAGTTTGAAAACTTGTCTATGTGAAAAGTTTTTTTCTATCAAGGGAGTTTTAGACATCTGGTGAGATAGGGTGCCACAGAAAGTGTTGTACTAACTGTGTACTCGGCAGCTGGCACTTACCTTACACTGTGTGCACTGTCCTTGGGGGTTGTTAATCAGAAGACAACATGCTTGAAGAACAACAAGGTGATATGATAATTGTGTTCTTCTCATTTTCTGAATTTTTGGCACTGTTTTCCTGTATGCCCTAAGGCTGAAAACTCGGGATGGATGGGTCAGTGGAAGCTGCTCTCTGATAATGTGCACTGCTGTATAATGCCAAAACTCCTGAGAAAACAGGTCCCTAATCAGCACCTAGGTCTCCCACAGGGCATTTCTTTGCCTGTCCTTCTGCTCCCATATGTGAGAAGTAGAAGAAAGTGTGGTTATACTATCTTCATCTTTTAGGACCAAGAACCTTTTTTTTATAATATTCATCCATATGGAAAAAATTGGTACAATCCATTATCTAAGTCAATTTTTTTCTAAGACAAATCCCTCTCTCCCACCTCCCCAGAGAGAAGCTAATCACATTTCCATCTGTGAGTATTCTTGGGCAAACCACTCTCAGTCAGGAGACTGTTTGAAGCTATTCATTGAGCCAGAGGGCTCCAAAGCCCAGAGCAAAAGCTAGGTTAAGGCATTCCCCTGGTCCAATTTGAAGAGTCTCAGACAGAGAAGAGATTGTGAAATGTGGGAAATCTTTCAAAGTTCAGAGTGCTTTTTATATGCTGTAAAATAGAAGGGGACACCAATGAGATAACCAGCTGTTTCTCCTGCTCCTTGTTTTATTACACATGTTCTCAGTTGGCCTATTTTAAGCCTCCTGGGCTTGGAAAGCAAAACAAAAAGGCAGAAGGGGAAAAACCTGTTTAATGACTCCCTAACAGACTTCATATATCAGGCAAGCTCCTGGTTGTTTGGGAAAATCATGCATAGAAGGTATCGGGTATATCTCCCCCAAGAGACTTCAAGAAAACCTGGGCCGTTATGAACTTTAGGCACCTACTGCATTAGGCAACAGCTAGGCAGATATATCAATCTGTCTTTTGTGCATCGGTGTTTCAAACTGCCATGATATTACATTGATTTGGAGATCTAGTGCTCACCCACACTCTCCTTCAGTTCCACATCTCCCAACAGAAGCATTGCACAGGAGAAAGGACTGCAATTTGTGAAGACTAGTATTACAGATTTTAATCCACTACTGTGGCAATATCACACCTTCAACCAGTCTATTAATCTGGAATTTGGGAGGGATCTTCTGCTACCATCTTTCTATTCATATCTGTTTAATGCAGTACAAAAGCTGAACCACAGAACAACTTGATGACTCCCTCCACCCAAGCAGCTGAGCTGTTAAAAGACTCACAGGTTTGTTTCTCTTAGGGCTCTGAGCAGCATAGGACCACCTGTAAACCTATCAAAAATGCAAATGGAAGGAGAAACAGATACTTTGAAGACCAAAGTCTCACCTTGGTTAAACCCAAACTGGTCAACTGTCTGTGTCACTGAAGCAACCAAGTTACTCAAACTGGGCACTCAAATAACTAGCAGCAAAACTCGGCACAACGAATGAAATCAACCTGATCAGCAGTGCATAGTGTGAGCAGTGATGCTGGCTCTCTGTTCCAAATAAAGGAGCATCTAAACTCAAATGAGTAAGAGCAGCTTCATTTTTCTCTTAACAGGATGTATCAACCTTACTTTTCTTATGGCTTTCTACAAAAAACTCACTTCAGCCCACTTATCATATATACTCGTGGTTCATAAACTGTGTGGGCTGCAGTGATTCATCAAAATTTACATAGTAGCTGCATGCGAGGTTTTAACTCCTTTCAGTAAGGCAGGCCAACTTAACATCCCTGAACTTCTGTGTAAAAGCTATTGTTAGAGTATCGGGGTAAAACATTGCCCCAGTTGCCAGCACTAAGGATTTGTAATTATCTTTTATTCCAGTTATAGCAGCACACTGCAGGCTTATGTTTCTATTCCTGTCATTATTATTGATAGACACATTTCTAGATCTAACAGCAGTCTTCTAAAGCCTACCTGTGCCCACAAATGACAGTGATTCATACCTGATGATTAGTCAGAGCTGTAATCAATGAAAAGCTAAGGGTAAAAGTCCCTTTTACTTCTGTTCCTTTTACTCCCACTTTCAGTCAGCATTTTCAAGCCATTTCCCCAGCCAAATCTTGGAAATGAAAGAAAAGGAACATTTACCTGTTGACACCTGCCAGCCCACTGCTGCCACACAGACACAGATGGCCAAACATCAACTCATGAGGCCAACAGACATGCAGAGTGAGCTCTGCTAGCCAGCTGCCACCTTTTCTCCTGGCAGCTTGAGGAGATGGGGGGGTGAAGGGTGTCCAATTAGGCAGCCTTTAGGTGAAACCGCAGCTGTAGCTAAGCGCCATACAGCACTACAATAATGTCAGATCAGCATAGCAATGCTCAGGTATAAGAGGTGTAACTATCCACTTAACACATGTCCCAGCCATGCAGGTCCCAGCAGGGAAACGTTCTGTCATTCCAGAGGAACAGCTCACGGGCTGTGCAGGGAGCACAAAGCAGCACTAAGGTGCTCTAGGGCACAGGAAGACTTTGCCACAGTAACCCAGGACAGTTCACCTCCCCCATCCAAGTGTGTACAGTCCCAAGCACATTTTATCTCCTTGTTACAATAACCTGACACAGTTCACTTCCCCCCAGTCTGCACGTACCCCTGCACAGGCACCAACATGACGGCCAGCTGCGAATCTCAGAATTTGGACAATAATACCTGTGTAACACCTGCGAGTTCTTTAACAAGCAAAACAGGACATTGCATATGCACGATCTGTTAATCTGCACAAGTGTTATTATCCAGCCCTGCAGTGCTTTCCCTTGAGCTTCTCTCCAGAGCAGGGCTCCACTGCGTTGGGTCCCCATTTGGTCAGTGTCAGCGTCCTGGGGCTCCCACCATGGTAACTCTACACTTTACATAAAGCCAAATCTTTCACTTGGTGAGTGTTGTGCCTCATCCCTGAGGGATCTGCACCTGCTTTTTGTTCCTAACAGATGTGATTAAGCAAGCTGGGGTGCTTCTGCAGGTGAGGCACTGGGGAGTTCACAGGCCATTTGCTATAAGCTGCATGGTCACTTTCCACTTTCAGTGGGGAAGTGCCTCCACGAAAAAGACAGCATCTTCCAAACTGAAGGCCCAGAGGCAGAAATGGAGATCTGTAACAGACAGGCTAAGCCCTTGCTAAAGACAGTGCTTTAATAAGCTGTATCTTGTATGTACATCTTGAGATTGGAGCTTTTAGCTGCAGACGGAGTCCCATTGCTTCAATAACCTATCTTCGGGTCACAGACGATCTTTGCAGTTGGTTTCCTACCATGGTGTTGATTAAGATGCATTCATTTCTTCCAGAGACACTAATGTGAAACACCACTTGTGGCCCATCACCATGGGGCCTCAGTAAGCAGATTGCTGATTGTCTTACTTGGCACAGATTTACATGGATGTTGGTGCACAAAAGCAGAACAGTTGTGTTGAGTGCTTCATAGGCCACTAACAATGTTGTAACTGTTGTCATCTGCACTGGTATCTCCAACGGGTATGGTCATGTGAGCTTTTTGAGCTTTGTATATTTTTCTATATAGATAGTGGATTAGGAGCACCAGCTGAAAGGGTCATACCGCTCTCAGATCTCACCATTTTTCCCTGCAACCTTCTGTTTCCATGTTAGAAAAAAATTCTGCAGTGCACTCAACCTAGACCTTCTCCTACTCCCTTAAAAACATTGATCCATTTCTGTGGGCTTCTTACCTGCATTTGTATATATGACACACCACAACACTCCCACCAAAAAAAAAAAAAAATATATATATATATATATATATATATATATATATATATATATATATAGTGTCATAAAATCGATCCTACAGATCTACAGCTTGAAAACTTTCACTTTATTTTTCTTAAATAGCATTGGGAAATGGACAAAGAACTAAAACACAGGAAGAGCAATGTCCTACAAGTAAATAAAATTTCTTCAGTAAGCTCTGCATGATTATAACTTTTGAGGTCATTTTTGGCCAATATTTTTTTATTAATACATTAATTTATTTTTATGAAGTTCACCTCTGTTAGTAAACAGTACATGAACTAGTATTAGTCCTTTCAGAATCACTCTCTGCTTGAATGATCTGTCAAATACCTGCAAAATGCTTTCTTAGTTTTTGACTCTTTGCAAGCAGCTCATTCTCTCTGACCAGATAATAAAACAACAGGACATTTTAGATTTTCTGACAAACTGGAGTATATCCAAGTCCTTTTCTGGGAAATTAATTCTTGCACGTATGAATCTGAAGCATGTTTTGTAAAAGAGTCTGGAACTAGCACTTCAAACTGCCGCTTCAACTACTGCTTCAAGGAAAAGCCACTTCTTGCAAAACATACAGGCAGGAAAGCAGGAAAAAGCCATTCTTCTCCCCACTCACTTCTAGGAAATCAGAAGTTAATATTTCTATTTCTATTTCTATTTAACTAGATTGTGACTCAGGATCAGATATTTGAAGGTGCTTAGCTCCTAATTCTTCATGGATAGTTTAATATGAAAACACTCAAAGAGCTGAGCTTTTCTCCTTCAGCCAAATAGTGGGTTTGTAACAGAGTTATCAAGGTTATTCAAAAGGGTCACAGACTCAGCCACAGTAAGTTACTTAAACTGTAAACAGATATTTATTGACATTCCTCAGTTACCTGTCTAGCTCACTATGGGATCGGCACAATAAGCCTGTTTCAATACAAGAAGCCAAATGCTTCCTGCACAGCTTTGAGGTCTTTCAAAACTGTAAGCAGCAAAATGAACTCTAGACTTCCATTGTATTTTGAAGGTACAGGGAACTGTAGCTACATTCTTTAGTTTCTCTGTATCCTACAATAAAAAGCATTATTAAAGTTGCAAAGCCCTAAAAAGTTAAAAATTAATGCATTCCCTTTCTGCACAAAATGATAGATTTATTTACATATTAAAATGCTATTCACTCCCTGCCCCCACCTACCCATAGGTTTGGTTTAAATTAATGAGCAGCTACACTGTTTTCTCATCAATCGTTCCACATCTTTCTCAACCTGCTCTTGAAGATCAACTTGTAATTTCATAATTACTTTTTCTCTAATAGTTATTGTTAAATAATCAAGTTGTTTTACATATTTATGAAATTATTTATTTCCACAACAACTTTGACATTATGATAATCTCAGTTTATGGAAGGGTTTGTAATTGTGGAAACTCAGTTTGAAAAAACTTATCCAAAGTTCTAGCATGTTTCATACTAAATGTTATCCATTTTAGGTATTGGTGGCTTTTCCTACAGCTGCAAACATACATTGCCTTTGCGAATGGCTTCCTGTGAGGTATCTGGAAAACAAAGGAGATTGGGTGACTCTGAAAAGTTTAATTGAAACAACTTAACCAAAACCATCAGAGTTTTGCAGCAGAAACAGTGACAGACCCTAGTATTTCAGAGACAGACTTCTCCATCAGATCTTCTCTCCCTTTCCAGGAATCCCCTCTCTCATTCATGACTACTGACTGGAAGCTTTCCACAAGGAGGTATTCTGCGTCAGAAAATGTCCTTTCAGAAAAGTCAAATATTCTTTAGGATATAGAAAAACTACAGAAGCAAAAACAGTTCTTCTTCAGCAGCCCACGCAAAAACAGACATTTTTCTTCTCTGTCTGAGCATGCTGACATCTGTCTGCTCAGCTGCCACAGCTGAGCTCCCCCCAGCCTCCTCCACCTCCTCGAGAGCCAGGCAAGGGAAGGAAGGCCTCACAGTCCCACACCTAATGGCACCAGGGCTGCAAAGGCCTCGTTATCATCAGTTTGTGCCTGCAGGAAAAGCGTAAAAATTGAACTCAGGCATCCAGGAAGCCAAAATTCTATTTCTGTCCACTCGTAACTAAATTATAAAAAAAAAAAAAAATCCAAATGCATTTTTCCCCACATGAGGGGTTATTAGATACTAATCAGCTTTATTCAGACTTCAGAAAGAAATGAAATCTGACTCCAGCAGACAAAAGCCTCCTTTGCTGCACACCTCTTATTCACGCCCAAAGCAATTCCATCCTGTGCACAGACTGAGGCAAAATCCCGTGGATAAGATGCTACATAATTATACAATTAAAGACTGCTGAACACATAAACATCAGGGGTCTGGCTGAGCCTACATGGGGACCTACAAGCGTAGCCTTTCTCAGCTTGTGAATGTGCAGCTTCTAAAGATTAATACTAGTGGTTTGAGACATCTATATTTTTTGCATTTTTCTTAAAGGAAGAAAACAACCCACCCACTCAGCCTTGCCAGATATTCCTCATGTGTAATTATATTGGACCATAGCAGAGATGAAGCTTGCAGCATGGCAGCTTTGTGCTTGAGTTAATGGAGTGGCTGGTAGTAACTGGTGTCACCTCCAGGGTCAGCAGCTGCGAGGGGGTGTCAGGCCTTCTCCTTTCACAACCAGCCACAAATGGGCTACCAGCTCCCCACAACCGATTGCCCCATGGTTGCCTCTGCCCAGGTGCCAGCCTCACCCCGCTCCTCCACTGCACACCCATCATCCTCGTCCCTACATCTTGCCTCTCGGACACCAAAGGAAGCTGTGCAGTTGTTAGATGATTCCCTGAGCCTTAGCTCTGAGTCCCAAGCAGTTTGTTTCAACTGTTAGAAAATGAGGGCTCCCCAAGTTGCCAAAAATATGAAACGGAATACACCTAAAAAAACCTCTTTCTTACCTTTAATTTCACATCAGTTACATTTCATTTCTCTTCAGCAGTACTAATCCTGGCTTGCCCTCAGATGAAAAAGACAAGAATTAGGCCTGTGTTTTAACTTGTGTGATATACAAACTCTAGATGGAGTTTGATATCTCAGAGTCTAGTTTTCGAACAACCAAAATTAATTTTAAAGACTTTCAGTAGCTCCTGAGTCCCCCTCACTCCTGCACTGCTGTGAAAGACCCACATAAAAGCCAACACACTACCCTGCGGATAAAGTCAAAGCGAAATTAATCTAAATGCTACTCCTAACACAGAAATGTTAATGAAGCAATGTAGCTACTGCTGCAACTGAAAGAATCTTGTCTTTTATCTGCAGCGCTATGGAAAACCATGTCAGAAAGAAAATCTGACTTTCAAGTTGATTGTGGCCTCTTTAATTTATAACCTGGTTTTAAAACTATAGCCCGTACTGAAAGCATAGGATCTTATCCATCAGCAGAACTGGGGGTGCATTCTCCTCCAGTTACTGTTGTACAAAATGATAAACTTCAGTAGGAAGCAGCAGAGTGGATAGGGACAGAGTTTAACTCCAGAACTTCTAACCAAGCCATAACCTAGCAGACTCCAAAATCCAAACGGCCACAGCGGAAAATAACCTGTTGCATTGAGCCACCTCACTGTGGATGCAGAGCCTCAGCAGTGACCAACAATCAGAGAAGTGGAACACATGTTGTGGGTATGACTGCACAGACATGACTGCCATCCTCTCCTCTAGATTATGCATTTGTTTTCAGTTTCATGCCCCTGCCTGTTCTCTATTTCTCCAGTCAGTCGTGATGCCAGCCTCCCTCATACACTGCTCTTCATGCATGGGAAGGACTCCCAAAGGTATTAATTGCTCTACCAGAACTCTTTTAAAGTCCTGTGCAAGGCTCAATGTCTACAGAGGACTCACCTGGTCAGGTTACTGATGGAGTGGTATGGTGCTGTCAAGTTGCTTTTTTCTACTTGTCTGTTGGTTTCCTACACTCCCTTATAACACAGGCGTGTAAAGTCCATGTCTGTTTCTTTAGCCAGTACCTGCACAGCAGTCAGCACAGTGAGGTCCTCCTCACTAGCTCAGGCTCCTCGCCTTGGTGCTAACACAAGCCCAGAGGAACCACAGCAGCATCAGTGTGTCACCCAGCGAGGTGCCTGCAAGCAGAAACAAGCTGGGATGCAGCTGCGTCTCTCCCTGAGAGGACCCCACAAGGAGCACAAGCCCAGGCGGTGTTTATTATCCACGCTGGGGTGAAATGACCTTGTATCTTGTTTTTGTCTTTGTGCAGTATTTGAAATAGACAGGGATTTCTGTTCTCCCTGTCAGCTCTCAGAGGAGTTTAGTACAAACTGTTCATTTCAAGTGGTACTGGAGGAACCTGTGAGTTTCAAAAAAGCAGCTTTGTCAGCAACACGAAAAAGAATACCCAGTTCTATCAAAGTAAGGCATAAATCCATCCTGTTCTTTTTCAAGCACACTTTGTCACCTGCTCTGTTTACTAAGTATATCTCTTTCATAAAGAGCTTTCTCTATTGCAGGGCATGACTATTACAGAGGTCTTAACAACTCTTCTTTGTTCTTGAAAAAAAAAACCCAAATCATCACAATCATCCTTTTATCTGCAACTGCAAATGGTTATAAAGTTATTGGACTGCATTACGTAGCAAAAGAAAGAAGGAAAATGGCCAGAGTTAGTCTTCTGCCTTCTGTTCATAACTTCTGTGAGGCTGCCACAAAAATGTCCATTAAAGATGTCCTTTACAGTGACACTAGGTGGAAGGTGCTGTCCACTTTGTGTCACTGTAAAGGCATGATACAAACCTAGTAGCCAAACTTGTAAACTATTACTACTTAAACATCTTTCTTGGCCAAACTAATTCTAAAAAATATTAAAACTTCTCCTGTGTGATCTATAGCCAAAAGAGATTTTGTCAAAAAACAAACCAAACAAACAAACACTCCAAGTAATCCAAACATGATTTTTTACATATATGGCTTTGTGTCCTGGTTTTGTCCAGGACACTTCGCTAAGCAAGTCAAAGATTATAATCACCCATAGTCAAATATTTTTATTTCAAAGTTTACCCAATCCTACACATATTCAGCAGTGCTTGTAAAAATTCATAAGCTGACTAATTCACATCCAGGGATTTCAAAACTAGTAACCTAAGTTCACATTCAGACATTTGAGTGAGTCCCCTGATTTCCAGCACCCCTGCAACACCACCATGAGCAGTTCCTTCTGGTTCTTTCACAGCCTCTTCTCAGGATGAGGAACTCATCACAAGAAACTTCTGCTTTGCCAGACTTGTTAGGTCTGGTTTCACATACATTTCACAGAATATATGTTATATATTCAACAAATCTGGCAGAGATGAAAAATGTCCCTATACTCATGCCCAAGAGGTTTTTTGTTGGATTGTTTTTTTTTAAAGCGATGATAAATGTATTCAGATGAAAACATTTATGTCAGAAAATCTGCCAATAAAATATTACTTAACAGAGTCTTTTAGAGTACCATTTGAACTTGCAGGCCATCAGTGATAGCAAGAGAAGTCTTGTTAGATGTTTCATAAAAAATTCTATGCTAATGTAACTTTTAGATACAAATACAACTGTTTTAAAATAGGTTTACGAGCTCTGATGCTTTAGTACTCCTGATCTGTCATTGTAAATATACATAACGGTTTGGAAATCAATAAATGTATGAGTCAAGTAATTCAACACAAAAGTTCAGAAAAACAGCGTTTGCTGTGATACATACTCTGCTGCCTCCACCCCTGAGTACACACGTATTCCTAAAATACTCATGAATTCTCGAATCACAGATTACATTCCCAACATGAGTCATATCTTCTGCATGTGAAAAACCTACCCAAAAGGAGGCCTACCTCCAACTCAAATCCTTTTAAACAAGCAAAAATCAAAATACCCTTTTTTTGGTGTGGGAAAATAATAGAAGATCAGCAAGGAGGATTATAAACATACTCAAGTGACCTGCACCTGAGGAATACAAAACCACATATATTATACTAATTGTTCTTTGGCCTTGTGTGTGGGACAAGTAGAAACTCTTTGTTTCAGTAACACAGGCCTGTGAAATACTTCGACGCACCTTACAGGACATCCTTGAGATTCCTGCCCTGCTGTGGGAAAGATCAAAGCACAGTGGTAAACTGCTCCTCCACAAATCCCTCTAAACAGGAGAAAACAGCAAGTTCAGTGATCCTCTAGCACGGATTGAGCTCCCTGGTTCCTGTGTCCCCTCTCTTGGGCCTCTGCCCAGGTGCTGCCTTGGGGTTCCCCCAGTGGTAACAAAACTAAATGTACTCTTTGCACTTCATCCGTGGTCCTGTTGTTGTTCCTGTATCCTATCTGTGCTAGCTCACACCCTTGGTATCCAGATCTGTCAGAGGTTCAATGTCCTCAGCATCTAGTGGCATCTCCATCCTGCTAAACATTTCCACAGCCATTCCCGCTTATAGCCACAGGTCTGCAAACCCCCGCTGCAACACACTATTGTCATACATTCCATGATGACACTGAGATCTGTTTGCCTCCCCACTCCAGACTAGAAAGATTCTTAGTTTAATTTATTTACCCTTTCAATGAACTCCTACCCCTTCCATTGAGCTAAGTGAAAGCTGTTGACCTGGAGAAAAGAACTGAAATTTCACCAAATGGCCAAACTCGAAGCCAGCCTTGCAGACTTCTGAACTGAACCCCAAACGAGACATGCATTTTCCAAGTTAGCTAGCAACATCCCACAGAAGTCAGTATTCTTACAGCATTTTGAGCTTAGGAGGTTCAAGTAGCACAAATACAACCTTTGATCTCAAATCTTACAAAACCAGTCCACAAGCTTGGGTGGGGTAGAATCCAGGTCCCCTCTGAAGGGTCTAACCTTTAGCTTCTAATGCAGGTGCTAAACCCAGTTCCAAATGTATTTGGGGATCAGACCTGGAACTTTTTTTTCTTCTGTTCTTCTCCAACTGTAACTTGGTCATGGGTACATTTGTGCATCAGGCTTCCTCAGAGTGAAATGCTGTAACGCTGCTCAGTCTCCTGATGCAAGCTTGCTACTTATTCAAATGGCAGATCACAAAAGAACGTCTGTCTTCTGGGAAAAAAAAATAGAGAAGACTTCAGCCAGATCTATAGACTGTCATTAAGGCTAAAGATCTTACGCTAAAGCTAAGGCCTAAGGATAAATGTAGGGAATGGATGCAAGAGCTAGAACAGTTCTGAATAAGCAACAGTAATGAGGATCAGCAACCCATTCTGACAGGCTAATTATATCAGAAGCTTTCATAAAGTCAGCAACTACAGTCTCTCAAAAACACATACATAGAGAGAGGTATGCAGCTCTTTTATACCTGTATATAAAATATATGTGTGTGCACTTATATATATGTCTATATGCATATATATTTAACATTTTAATACCCTTTTTATTGTTCCAATGCACACATTATCTATTACAGAAATGAAATTTCTTACTGTCAGGTTTTGGGAGAACCTGTTTCTTTTTCCTCTAAACAAAATTCAAGGTGGAAGGGGAAGAACTGTAAATAGGTATTAGTGCCTCGCTTGCACCTACAGCATACAAGGTTTAAAGGATGGAAAAGCCAGAAAAATAGGGTGGAAAACACTCTTATTGATGGAAGTGCTGGACCCTCACTAGGAGGGAGGCAGGAGATGACAGAGCAGAGCTCTGCTGGGGGCGGAAGGACACAGCACTCTCATCTTCAAGTGACATCAAAGGAGACTGCACTGTGCACTCCCCCAGGATTCCCAGTATCTAAGTTCACCCTGAGCACAATGCCTCTGTCTGGGGACTGCTGACAACGTACAGCTGCTTCCTCCCCAGACACAGATGAAAGCCTCACTTCTGAAAAATGAAAGAGTTACGACCTTTTCATTATTTTACATCTGTGGACCTGCAGATAGGAACAGAAGGCAAGAGCAGGCACTGATCATCTACCCTCTTTTGCAACTCTCACTGCTGTCTGCTTATTTTGTATTTATGCTGTAATACATGGAGGGCAGTATTGCCCTCTCTCTCACCAATCTGGAGAGCATCAGTTGTCATCATGATAATGATAACTAACTCCAAGTCGTTGTCTACCCTGAGAGCTCTACCTTCAACAGGGCCCAGAGCAACTCAACCACTGAAAAAGTCTCAGCCCACCTATCTGGAGGCCCTTCCATTGGAGAAAGGAACAGCCTGTGAGCCTTCATTATCAACCAAGCTGATGACTCCCTCTGCTTTGTACAGAAACCTTAATCCATGGCAAACTCTGTGGATATTCTCTTTTTCGGCCAACTTAGTAGGACACAGTCCCAAAGACAACTGAAAATGGAGAAAATAAAGTTTCCTGCAACTTCCAGACTGGAAGGGAACCTGACAAAATTGTCAGAAATAGTTACGAGTCTTCTCATTATTGCACTCTAAAGTGGTACTGAAAGAAAATCATAGAGAGTAAGATCTTCCACACTGCTGCATTCAGTAAGCCCAGAGCAATTGGAGACCTACAATCTGCTCCCATGTGTGCATAAAGAGAATCACAAACTGCTGGAAAGGATTATTCAAAAAGAATTGAGCCTTCTGCTGCCCGTGAAAAAAAAAAAATCACTTGGAGAAGGAACATTTTCTTTGTAAGATCCAGGTGTCATGTCACCCTAATGAATAAGACTAAGTCCTCTGAATTTGAACAGATATCAAATGGAGTAATTAGGGATTAAATCAGTTTGTGGTGTAGCCAGTGGTTAGGTCAAAGCAAAATTATTGTGACAAATGGCCTTGGTTCTCTGAAGAATATTAGATCTTTGCAGGGTTTGTGGAAATTGAGATTCTATGGGGAAATCATTAGTAAGCATTCGAAAAACTGAGCCCATACAGTTATATGTGCACAGAAGAACAAGAAGGCAGAGCAGCCAGGGTGAGAATATGTGCCATCTCCTGGTACAGATGTGAAAGCAATTTCTACGATGAAAATATAAAAAAAAAAACAAACAACACAACAACAGCAAACTTATTACAAATGGCAGGAATACCATGAACATATTAAAAAGCTGGTTTGTTTTGTGAGGACGCAGCCCTGTTTTCAAAAACTACAAAGAAGCACACAAAATAAATAAATCATAAATAAATTCAAAAATGCAGTTATATAAATGTAGCTAGTGGGGCAAGTCATGAAGTTGAAAAATGTCATTCCTAATGATACAAGACGACAATTCGGTGTCAGAGTGAAAGCTGAACTTCCTGGAGAGCAGTGGTTCCAAACGCAATGTTAACACAGTCACAATCTAGAGGGACACATATCACATAAAATAGAACTGAAATCCCAGCTTGTTTCACAAAGCGACAAAAAACTGCAAAAAAACCCTAAACTCTTTGTCTCTTTGCCAAGTTTGCAGCTCTGTAACTCACACTGCTGTGCTCTGCAGTGCATGGAAAACCCGGAAGCTTTCATTAAAGCCACAAAACTGTGTCAGGAGCCAGGCAAGTAAGATTAGTTAGCAAACACTGAAAAGACAGGTGTGTCTTAAACCCTGCCCATTGTCCACAGTTTAGATTCAACAATGCCTAGTACTAGAGACCCAAATCTATGGCTTGGAGGCCAATGTTTCTCATCAAGGAGCCTTATCCAGCCCACAGATTCATTCCAAGTAGGAATGCATGTGTAAGATAGGAAAAAAAAAGGCTGTCCCACCTCTGTTCACTATACTTCCAGCTCCTCTCTCCCACACACCCTGCAGTCTGTCGGCTCAGCCAAATCACTGACCCAATCCACTAAGAACAACAACCTAGAAAAGGCCATTTTTCAGACAGATCAACTCCCTGACCCAAAACAGTCGCACAGATGCTGGAGAGTGGGAGCTGGTGCATGTTTAGAGCAGGTATGTCCAGGATGAAGCTCAGGTTCAAGTGGCCACCAGTACAAAAAGCCCAAGAGACTTGCTGGAGCACTGCACTGCTGGAGGACCTGCAAACTTGACCCACCTGCCTCCCCGCCCTGTGAAACTACCGTGTCCTGCTGCTGTCCATAATCCTGGCCCTCAGCCTATAAAAAGTAGCTTACCCCTGTTTCACAGAAAGGAAGGGACCTTCGATTACTTTCGGATGAGTGTTATATAGTTATAGCACAGCAGCCTTGCAAAGGAGGAGGAAAGAGGACTAAACTAGCTCTCAAGTGCTGTGGATAAGATAAAACACACAAGGCTGTGAAACAGACACATTAATTGATAAGAAGCAGGAGCCAGCGTGGTGCAAGGCACCATCTGAGAAAAGCCAAAAGACAAGGCTGCGGGAAGATAAAGGACAAATAGCAGAGGGAAGAAGAGTATTGATGAGGCACGGAACAAGGACAAGGGGTGTCTTTCGGTGGAAAGAGAACCAGAAAGACAGATGTGTCCCAGCAAGGGACCAAATTGGGAGACTCCTCTAGCAGGCGAGAAGCATGTGAGGCAGGTCCAACAGGCATCCCCCACCCATGCACAGCCCTACAGACTGTGACAAGGCTACAAAACCCCAGTGTCCTATCCCATTCCAGTGTGCTTCCTCTCTCCATCCCTTGGCTGCTTCAGCATCCAGCAAACTGACAGGATCAGCTGGCAAAGGGTGCAAATCAGACCAAAAGGGTGCTGCATGTTCGCTCACTTTTGGACCAAGGCGTGGTGTAAGTGCTACCTGGAAGGCTGCTCTTGCGCTTGCTGCACGCATCTGCCAGGAGACAACTTGCACAGGTTTTAAAGGGGGCACGGTATAACCTTCCTCACAGTACCCAGGAAATGAACTCCAAAATGAGAGTGGTGGAGTTTTTCTGTATGTTTTCTTATTTGTGAGGCAAGTGGCTTATCTTATATTCAGGACAATATGAAGTAGTAAAACAAGGGAAAAAAAGGTCCTTGCTCACTGGTGTTGAACCACAAACCACAAGAGGGTGCATCATTTAGCTATTGAACAGGCTACCAAAAATATCCTTAAAGGATTTGATGAGGCGCTTAATGGACTGGAACACAGCAAGGATATAAGACATCATAATGCTATAAATCCCAGTTTGCTACCAAAAAAAATATATGCAGATGGCAACCATTCAGCACCAAGAAATATATTAGAAGTCAGTCAAACCGGACTGGGTGGTGAGATTAGCTACTGTGAAGAACACACAGAAAATGAGTGGGTTAACCCTATGGTCTCCACAAGAAAATCAAATCAGAGAGAGGCAGAAAGTCTTTCTAAAGCTCTGAACATGTGAGATTTGCATGAAATATCAGAAATTATATAAAAGAGCTACCAAAGTCTCTTGAGATTCCTGATTCATTTTGATCCGAGATCGGCATGGAACTGATGTCACTAAAGATGAAAAATGCCCAAGTGCACTGCCAATCCAGTCACTCCTTTTAACAAAGTTTTTACAGAGACAACCCACAGCAATGCTGAGCCAAGGAGAGGTGTCATGGCGCCCATGGTGTCAAGGCACCTGTGCTCCTGACCCTGCTGACAGCCTTACACAGCCTTAATTGAGAACAGCCGCACAGGGGCACAAAATTTCTGAGAGTCACCAGTTTTGAAGACATACTCTCAAAAAAAAAAAAAAGAAAACAAAACCAAAACCAAAACACAAAACAAACAAACAAACAAAACACACACACAAAAAAACCCACAACAGCTTGTGGGGATGAGGTGTTTGTCAAACCTTTGGCCCTTTCTTTCTCAGGTGAGGTCAGTGGCACTTTCAGTTTCCTTTGGAAAAGGAACTGATGTATCATGTTCAGGACGGGAGGGGAAAGGAAAAGTATTTGTTTAACAGTGGCAGGCAGCCAAAAAAACAACTGTGCCATTAATCTGTTTCTGTAAAAGCAGGTTTACTGTGTCTTTTTATTTTTCTCCATCTCTTCTCAAAGTGTATTTGTTTATGGATGCTGATTTTCTTGCACTTTTTCTTTGCTTTTTCTTTTTCACTCATGCACGCACGCACAGAAAAAAGGAAAAAATTAAAAAAAAAAAAAAGTCACCCCACCCAATTTAAGTACTTACGATGAAACAAACCCTTGGGGAACTTCCATTTCTCCACCCCTCCTGCTTTTCTTTTGCTGCCTCTCCCCCCGCCCGCTCCCCCCGGGGTGTATCTGTGCGGTCCCCGGAGCACGGCGGGCTGGGGAAGTTCAATCACAGTTCAGGGGCGGGCAGGGAACATTGTGTGCTCGCCACGGCAGCCGGGGCGGCTGTAAACCAGCAGCAGCAGCACGATCGCAGCGGCGGAGCCGGGGCGGGGGGCGGTGTTGGACACACACGCCCGGACAGACCGACCCACCCCCGACAGGTCTCCAGTTTTCCCACCTGCCATGTGAACACTGGGATTTCTTTCACCTCACTGTAAAATGCTTCCCCACCCCGCCCCTCGCCGAGTTTAATTATAGCAAAAGCATTTCCAAGGAAACGATCCTGCCCTTCCCGCTTCCCTGCTTCCCTCAAACGGCCAGGGATTGGAGAAAGGTGGTTTTTGCCTGTCACCACCACCTTAACTCCAGGACCGCAGCCTGGATCCGTCACTGACTCCATCTGACAGGCCTCAGAGGGACATCACAGAAAAAAAGGGGCACACCTCCTCTCCCTGCAGAGCTGTTGGTTTCACTGGAGCCAACCAAGTCCTGCTACGTCTTTTCATGGGGCAAGGGTCCCTGTGAGTTGTCAGGCCTCCTCTCAGTGATGAAAAGTGTGACCTCCTCATCTCGCAACCTGTTAGCTGTTTTAAAAGGATCAGTAATAGGAACGCGTACGTGTTGGGCTGGGTATGCCAAAAGGCAGCTGAAATGGGAGTAGTAAAGGGGATTGTTGATTGAAGGGATGTTTTCAGCTGTGTGTGGATGTCCTCCACTGACCTGTATATGTAAATTACAGTGATTCATTACTTCAGCAGTCTCTGGATCTTGTTAGGCTTTAAATATAGAAAAGTGAGACTTGTACTATACTCTCATCATCTAATCTGTCTTTTTTTCCTGTTTCTGAAGAAATGCAGAGAATTGCAAAAGCCACAGGCATTCCATATACATAGGAACACTGAGGCTTATTCTTGCATAATAACCTGTCCTGAAACCTGGGTACAAATAAAAGTAGGAGTTCTTACAAACAAAAGGACCCAACACTAATAAACCCCAACTATGTTCTTTGTTCCCAGCATGTAGGGATGTCAACAAAGGGAAACCAAAGGTCACCAGAGTGAGGGCTGAGAGGGAGGAAAAGCCGTGAAGAAGGAATGCTGCCTGTCTTTAATAACAGAGATAATGACTGGAAACTAAAGGTGCCTTACAGGGGAAGGCAGGCAGGAATCAGGGTTCTGTGGAAAAACACAGCCCAGGACACTGTGCCGTGGGGGTCCCTGCACAGAAGCAGGCTCAGGCAGTGGTACCACCCTGCAAGGTGACAGGGACACTTTCCAAGGTGTGTGTTGAAAAGTTTGTGGTACTTACTGTCTATCTTACAGTGACTGTGTGTAAGCAGCTTCCTTGTTGGCTAGTAAATGGAGCACACTGGAAGACAAAGATATCTGCAGCTTTACCTTAGACTTACCAGAGTCATTGGCAGGTTAAAAAAATACCAAACATTACTAATTCCTAGTATTTCCTTCTGTGAAAAAAACACATATCTGGCCCGAACATTATTTCTTCATTCCTCTCTTAGAAGACTGAACTTCTAGCTCGTTGGTGCGTGAGCTTCAGAAAGGGTGGAGAAAAACTTTGAAATGAATTATCAAATTTACCACTGAAAGAAAATACATGAAGTCCAACTGCATAGCTCAAGCATTGGCTTTTTCATTGAGTGAACAGGCCTTGGCCATTGTTAGCGTTTTATTGTACATGTATTATTTTTACACTGTGCTATTTTTATAACTGCAGTGCTGGAAGCTGAAAACAACTGGATTCCCACAGAGTCAGATAGGAGATTATAGGGAAACTGAGTTGACTGTTTTCAACAAAAACATGCACAATTTTTGCATAACCTCCAGTACAAGTTCCTTCCATTTTTTTGTGTGTTTGTTCAATGTTTCATCTGATATCATTATTTATTTTAAACTGTCACCCTCTCTCTGACTGTCATCTGTCTCCACCAGTTTCTGCAAATATACAAAAAGACTTTGATCATTTTAAGATGGAAAAATATTCCTCCTCAACTCCTCCATGCTTCCCTCGTTAACTGAATGGATTAACATCTCAATGTGTATTGCCAATGCATTAGTATCCAATTATTCATAATTAATCTCTGTGTGTAACTATATTGTTCTTTTGGTTTCAAAGGAATGATTTCACAAGGCTTTTTTCTGTATATTTTATTTTTCATAGCTAATATGCTGCTCCAATTCTACAGATGGTGGTGAAATACAAGAAGGGTTTTCTAAACATTTATGTATTGCCAAAAAAAATGCAGTGAACATGAAAGACAAGTACCTACTCTTAAAATGCTTTGAATTGTCACTTTCACAGAAGATAATTTTAGAGATCTGTACTTACCATATTACAGCAAACCTTCCACGTCATATATGTGTGTGCACACAACACACATGCACAAATACATATTTTCCATTAACCTGCACAGTGGCTAGAGTAGCTTTTGCAGTGCGACAAACAGAAAAGACATTTATGGCCTACAGAAGATCAACAGGGTCTCTTCATCCACATATATTTTTCAGCCAGAAATACCGCTATATAAAACTCAACAGGAAGCAGCTTATATTGCTAAGGCAGGATTTTGTGAGTCTCTGTGGTTAATCACTTTCATTTTCAAATTCTAGCTTTTAATTCCAGTGGTTCCCAAACCATTTGATATGCTACATAGTCTATTCTTATTTCCTTAAATCCTAATACTGAGCTTTGAAAGCACAGGCAAAGCTGTTGTATATTTGGCTGTCACCCCAAAATGCAGCTGGAACACTTTGCCAGCCTAGAAACTGCAAGATGCTAACACATATATATAGCTAAACAATGATATTACAAAGTGGGGAGGTGATGATAGCACAGCATAGTAAATGAAAGGGAGTGTAAGAGGCTGAATTACAGAGAATGCTGAAAGTGAGCAAGGGTGTTTTAACTTGTTGTGGCTTGAAACAGCAAATTGGTGGAGAAACTCAAGAACAAACTCAATTGCTCAGAAATATGCTTGCACTATCATGCGTTGAATGGATTTGGGCTGGAGATAAAGCAGGAAGAAAGGAAAAAAAATGTGGTGGTTGCCCACAAAGCAACATTAGGGCTTGTTTCAAAGCATTAGCAATGAAAGCAGATGTTGAGATGGAAGAATGTCCATTGATTTCCTCTTAAGAGGTGAGGCCAAATGTTTCGACTTGCCTTTCATTCAGCAAAAGAGAATGGGAAGAATACCTTATTCTCAAGCACCTTAACTTATGTGTGTCATTTCCAGTCTTCCATCCATAACACTTTGTTTAAACAGGTTTTTCTTAAAGAGTTTCCTTTCCTGATGGTAGGGTATAGTCCTCCATTTTCTCTACGCTCATGGCTGAGCTCTCAGACATGAGACCTCTTCTTCTGACAGTCTGTTACTATAGAGACAAAGTAAAAGAAGTGTGTACATCTATCATGTCACGGTGCTAGAGAACACCCCCTGGTTCCAGCAGCAGAACAAAAGATACAGCTGTTGTTCTCTCCAGCATAGACATATGTGTTATAGCAGGTACTCCAAAATGAGAACATCCTTTATCGATCTGCCTTTTCCAATTGCACAGTGAACGGGGAGGCTGTGCAATGGTACAGCCTTTAAAGATGGAAATCAGTCACAGCCCGAATCATGGGAAGGACTGTAGAGATGCACAAGTACTGTCTGGTACCACAACAACATGTGCTGTACTACTCAGTGCTTATATGGGGGTCAAGTTAGGTTTAAAGTCCCCTTAAACCCACAGCTTGGCCGTATATGTCTCTGATTACATCTGCACTGAGCTACAAGGTGTTAATAAGCAGTTTGCTGAGATTCTTTAGCCTTCTTTATCAGTAAATCTGCCCCCTCAACAACTGTTCAGGTTATTTTCCCTGTTTTGAACTAATGCTCTCTCAGGACAGCAACTTCTCTTCCTCTGGTTTTCACTCTCTGATGACACTTTCCTCTTGGAACACACACGCTGAGAAATAAGTCTTCAGTGATTTGTGTTTGGTGTTTTTTTTGTTGTTGTTTTGTTTTGTTTTGTTTTACTTCAATGTTCACACTGCAGACAGGAAGCAAATATCTGATGAGCTTCCCACACTGGGATCAGTAAGCATACCCAAATGCTAATCCACTCTGATATTGTCAAGGCCAATGACTTATTACAGAGCTGAGACTACTGCCTCTCAGCAAACCCACGGCCTTTAGTGGCACTGAGGGGCAGAGGAAAGTTTGTCTTGATTTCTCTGTGAATGAACAGCCTCAAGTCATTCACTTTTTTGTATTAAATCAGAACAGGGGTCAACAGGCTTTTCCCTCCCAGTACCACAGAGTGAAAGGTCTAAATATGAGAGCACAGGGCAATGAATTGTCCATCTTAGTGTGAACTGAGTTTAAGAGAGAATGATAGAGCACAGTTTAGCTGCCCACATAAAGTTATATTCACTTCAACTTGCACTTCGTATATCCTAGTAAGAAATTGTAAAAAGACTGTTTGCACCAAAGGAATAAGATGTAGAGTACAATGCATGCTCAGAGACACATTTCATTTTCCCTTATTCTCTACGTTTATTTATTTCTGCGCACAGTGAGATGCCGTGGCCTAGTAACTACTCTCGCTCAGCAATTGCCTTGATCCTTAAAAGCTGTATTAATTTGTTCATCCACTTGCTAAAAAACATAGTAGGACTTACCTTTGATTTCTTCTGTTTTGTTTTAGAGAGATTTATTCTCTGCATGTTCCAGCCACAGGAGTAAGAGTAAGCATGTGAATGATGCCCCAGTATGTATGAACTTCCCTTACTGTTCTGCAATGACTGTGCCAGAACCATTTTTAGTCAAAGCTTTATGAATGGTGAAGTATGGGGCCATGCCTAAGTACACCCATGTGTGTGCTTGTGTGTGTGTCTATGTACACATGTAGAAATACTATATGCTGGTCAGAAATACTAAGCTGTTTTTAACACTCCTGTTAGCACCATCTAGCCACATACAGTTCCAACCATAGAAATGCATGGCATTCCCACTTCCTCACCTTTCCCGCTACAGACTGGGGTTATGTTTGCTCCATGAGAAAGAAAATGGCAATTATCACTCTTCTTCCTCTATGTTATAGATCACACAGAGAAATATTATGGGGGGTTGGTTGGTTGGTTTGGTTTGGTTTGGTCTGGTCTGGTTTGGTTTGTTTTGGTTTGGTGGTAGGCATTGTGAAGAGAATAACCTGGAATATTCACACAAGTCAATTTCTTTTTGTAGCTTTCACACGAGTCCAGTAGTTTGGGATTTTTCTAACTAGCTTGATTCCATAATCTTGCAATACTTCCTAACCATCATGTCACAGGGTTTTTCCTCAGTAAGATGCCATAGATGCCTTGCATATTTGTGCAAGGTCCTGCACCTGGGTCAGGGCAACCCCCAGTATCAATATGGGCTGGGGATTAAGGGATTGAGAGCAGCCCAGCAGAGAAAGTCTTGGGGGTACTGGTGGATGAAAGATTGGACATGAGCTGGCAACGTGCTCCTACAGCCCAGGCCAGTTGTATCTTGGGCTGCAACAGGAGAAGTGTGGCCAGCAGATTGAGAGAAGTGATTCTGCCCCTCTGCTCTGCTCTGGTGAGACCCCACCTGCAGTCCTGCATCCAGCTCTGGAGCCCCCCGTACAGGAAAGACATGGACCTATTGGAGAGGGGCCAGAGGAGGCCACAGAAATGATCAGGGGGCTAGAACACCTCTCCTGTGAGGACAGACTGAGAGACCTGGGGTTGTTCAGTCTAGAGAAGAGAAAGCTCTGAGGAGACCTTACTGTGGCCTTTCGGTGCTTAAAAGGGGCCTATAAGAAAGATGGGAACAGGCTTCTCAGCAGGGCCTGTTGTGACAGAAGAAGGGGTGATGGTTTTAAACTAAAAGAGGGGAGATTCAGCCTAGACATGAGGAAGAAATGTTTTACAATGAGGGTGTAAAACACTGGCACAGATTGCCCAGAGAGGTGGCAGATGCCCCATCCCTGGAGACATTCAAGGCCAGGCTGGACGAGGCTCTGAGCAACCTGATCTAGTTGAAGATGTCCCTGCTCATTGCAGGGGCTTGGACCACATGACCTTTGAAGTCTCTTCCAACCCAAACTGTTCTATGATTCCTATGTACATAAATTAAGATTTACTAAAGGAATAAGATATTATGGTAATATAGAAGAAAAAAAAAATAATTTAGTTGAGAAGTGAAATAGAATTCTTTGAATATAGCAGACAGCTCTAAATCTTTTGATGAGGCATGATTTGTTCAGTCTGTTTGGGCAGACCGGGAGCTTATCAGCTACACTGCTTGCAGATACCCAGGCTTTTATCAATAAAATTTCAGTGGTTTTGGTTGGGAGATGGTAGTGGAAGAAGTACCTTTTAATTAAGCTTTTTTTATTTTCTCTTACGTTTTCACAACATGTATGCCAAATGCAGCACTTCCTGCACAACTGAAAGCAAAATGGGTTAAGAGTATGTGAGATTTTTAGGCTCCCTGTTACATATTAAAAACAATCTCTACAAACATAAAGTTATGTGAAAAGTTCATATATTTTATGAACAGAGTAACCATGCACAAATAGCCAAAATATTTGGTGGCTTACATCTGAGGTCATAACCACTTTATCTTACTTATTTATAATATAATCAAGCCCATTGTTTATCATTTTCAGCCCTGTTGAGTAAGCAGTAATAGAAAACAGGGTTTCTGTTCATCAGCCAACATCCACACTTTACTGTGGATGAAACAAAGATAAAGTACTAATTAGCTTTTGTTTTCTTTTTCAAATATAAATCCTTTGCTAGGGAAGAGCAACACTTTTAAACAGTTGTAACACTTATTTGTTTGGCAGTAACAAATGGTAGTTTATAGTTGTAGCTGTCTCCACAGAGCTTTATGCATATCAAACACCCCAGTCTTCTCCAGCAGTAACGAAAATTCATTGATGCTGGTACTGGTATCACAGTCTCACCAACAGCATCAGTATTAGGCTGCTGGCTTAAAAGGCAGTGCTAGAAAGAAGCAGGATGGATGTACATGCACCAGGCTGTAAGCATGGAAAACAAGAGGAGGGAGGGGGAAACAAATAATAAAGAAGCATCAGAAAGCTGTGTTTTAAAGAAGTAGCTTGACCCCTGCCAAAAGCACCTCAGCAGTGCTGGAGAACCAGCCCCATGCACACAGCAGGAAACAGAACTGTTAAAACAACTTGAGCATTAAAATAATGTACATATTTTTAATAACAAACATTATCTAGCAATACCTGTTTGACCAGATCTGAGTCATGATGGGTCTGACCAATAGTCAGACAAAACACCTCTGGAAAATAAGGAGACACTTCAGAAGAATAACTTAAGTAATTAAAAATGTGGCATTGGTCCACATTGGTCAGAATGAAACCAGTGGGAATTCGAAATTACGGAGTTATAAAATGGTGGAGGTAGTTCAGCTGTCATTGCAGAGAAACTCACGTCTATATGAGGCTGCTAAAACGTTGCTATTGCACTTTTCAGAAAGAGAGATTGGAAGTTGAAATCTCCTATTCAAATTCCAACAGAAATAATTACACTCTGGATATATTTCTGCAGCTGCATAAAAAGCATTCCGCAGTTCTTGCCCTAAATTTTTGTGCTGTTTGAGAATTGACTTCATTCTTCATTCCTGTCAGGAAGTAGTTCTTTTCAGCTAAGGATAAAATGATTATTCCCATGCCTTACTCTTCAAATATTTGGAGATTCCTCGGGAGGGTACAATACAGAATGAATATCATCATCATCTACTAACTCTCTACTAACTTTTCATCCAAGATGAAGTTACACAGTCTTAAGTATCTATTTACCTGGGTTGCCTCTCAGAGACGTAGGGAATGCTGGATTGTTAGGATCTGTAAGGATTTTTATTTTCCAAATACAAATTGCAAATAGCTTTGGGTCAGGGATACGACACATGCTGCAGGATTTTTTGGCACCATCTGTACAAAATAAATTGTCAGTGCATGTTCAAGCCCTATTAGCCACTAGTCAGATTCCTCCTGCTTTCTCATAGTTTTTTTTTCCTTTAATGCATTTTGTTAGAAAATAAAAACATCTGCTTGAAGCAGCAGAAGACAGACTCTGTTAATAATTCCATAAATCCTCCACTTAACCAGGAACAATATCGTGGACATAGCAGAGTTCATCTGGAGGGTTACTTTACTTTCAAAGACCATCTCTAGAGCACCAAAAAAAAGTAACTCATTAGAAACTGGAGAAGTTCACTACCTGCTGACCCATACTGTACCTTTTCAAACAGAAAAAACATAAGTGATACTAAACTGCTGTATTAGTTTTTAAGGTTCCATTAATTGCTTATTTTGATAGGTCAGTTGGCATCAGTCGCTAAAACAAAATGTTGTTTCGAAAAGACATTAATTTATAACCACTATCTACCTATCCAACCTCTTTCAAAAAGTGGAAGGCTTCGTCATTCTTATTGATTAAAATCAGAATGCCCTAGTGACTAACTGAATACCTCAACAGATTAATTTTGAGAAGTAGACCTTGTTTTCCATTTACCCTAGGAGATTTTTTCACTGTATGCTGCTTTTCAACAACAACAACAAACCCAAGAGTGGTGTTTACTGTTTGTATCACCTAAAAATAAATTGTACTGCATGTCTGTTGTGCAACACTGAAAAAAGGCTAATAACATGAGATACTCGGCATGTTAAATCTATTCTAAGTATTGTGCTGTGTTTTTAGAAAGCTACAAATCATTCTGGACAGCAGTGAAAACACCAGCCACATGCAGAACTTAGTAGGATAAACAACCCAAATCCATTGAAAGATATCAAGCGATCAACAGACATCGTGACTACAGAAAAGCTGCTCAGGGATGTGTATGCCAGCTTTCAAGAGAATTCTTGAGTTAGCTGTCTCCAAAGGGAGGACATTAACCACTGCTCGGTGGCTGTGCATTCCTGCCTGAGGAAAGAAGCTGGAGGGTGTTGTACGTGTGATTTAGATCTCCACTGCGATAATTCAGATAAGGCAGGTAGTGTTTGCAAGTGTTCCAGTATTCACCACTCATGTGAAGAGAAATATTGGCTTGAACTGGTATGAGACTTTATCAGAGTGTTTCCACATATTTTACATTCCTGGAGGACAGATTGCTCCACAATGAAATAATATTGGTTATTAAATGTGGCAATCACTTGGAAGCTATCTAACTGAGACCAGAGGCTACAAGGATAACTAAAAGTGTTTTTCTTAAAGTTATCTTTACAAGAACAGTGTATTGTAATCCCCAAAAGCCCATCGTTTGTATCTCAACAGAGTAAGTACTGCAAAGTGAAGATACTCTATGATCTTCTATGCACAAACTTCTCAAAGGCAACTGTGTGCAGTCTCAGAGTCTCTAACAACTGGTCAAGATAAAATGCAATTTGCATCTGTTGGAAGGAATGAACTTTTTCTATATTCATTCTGATCTCTATACTTATTCTGTGAAGTGAATTTATTTTACAAGCTAAGAAGGAAAGAAGATAATTGTGGAAATTACAACTAGTACCTTCAGCAACCTGAGAAGCAGATAAAATTAGCTCTCAGACTGTGTCCTTATTGGTACTTGCTGAGCATTATTGCTCTCTGTGGACCTTGTCTGGTACAGTAGATTGAAAGCCAGCAAATGCTTATATGTAGAAAGGAATGAAGAGTCTTTGCATTGGTCTTTTTTGCATGTACAGTAAAAAGATGGGAATTACAAGTTTCCGCTCTTTTTTTTTTTTTTTTCTGTTTGGAAATAGTGGCTGTAGTAGAACAACATAGGCAATGAAATCAACAGGTGTGATTCTTAACATGCACAGAGAGTAGGCTTCTCAAAGTTGTAAGTACATGTAGATCTACCTAAATGCACATTTAATTGTTTTTCCTGCCTTTCACAGCCAGGTGACTCCCGGAGGAGGAAAAATCAAGATGTATTCATTTCTGCAGAAATACTATAAATTATTTTTTTACAGTGTAATAGCCAATGCTGCTTTAGGAGAAATAGCATAGTAAATATTTAGTTGCCTGATGAAATTAATGCTGCAGTTCTCAAAACAGCTACTGGTGTAAACATCAACAGGTAAACCGAATTTCCATTCACAGTCTCACACAAAATACGGCATGATGGATATGAAGAGGAACAGCACAGTTGTCTAATGCTATTTCTATGGATAAATGTTTACCAAAGTTGACCATTATTATATGATCTTATATTGAATTCTAAGGAGGACAAGTTGTGGATCTGAACAAAGCTCTTGGCAGGTTCGGCATCATGGGTAATAAGCTCCCTGTAGATTTAACTACTGGGGGGAGCTAAACAACCATTGCATACCACAAAATACCAATTGATATATGCAGTTCACTACTTAATTAGCAAGCTAGGTCTTTTAGATTAATATTTATAAAAAACTTAATGTGCAATACTGGCAGTAGCCAAGTGCTAATTTTATTGTAATTCTGGTTTTGCAAACAGTGGCAGTATACTTAAATGTCTTTGGGCTTTAGGACGCTGGAATCCAAACTAGATAGGTGAAACTTATGTTTACACTACAGGTTGTTAGAAAACATATTATATTTTTTATTTGCATTACTACTCCTGACTGGTGTGACTTGTCCAGGAACATCTTAAATATAACTGGACTTCTGATTGACATACATTTGTGCGGGGAGGTTCTCAGCTAGTGTAGTTGGAACATAAAAATAAGAGTTTTCCAGGCTCTGCCAAGTCAGGTGAAGTAAGCTTCATGGCAGTAGGCAAAATTAAGAAAGCCTAAATAACAGACTTGTTCCATCTCTCTAGTCAGCTCCTTTAAACAATAAGAAAGGATATTTCATACTAGTTCTGTATTTGCAGCAGCAATAGTTGCTCCTTGAACAGTATTAGTGAGAAAATAATAACCTTTTCACAGAGAAAATTGGTTTGGAAGACAAAGCTAGCCATGATGCTAGAAGTACTGTCCAATTAGTTCTGCAAAGTTCCCTTGCAGCTGTCTTGTTAAATTTGCTTCACTCAAAAACTAAACCCCTGCAGCTGTTACACAAAGTTAAACTATTTTGTTTCTAACCTCAGCACCATTATTTGAACAGTCTAAGACCACCAAGAATTTGCTGTTTTGGCCCATACAGTCTTTTTAAGATTTGTTCTATCTTGAAGAAGAGCTAGACAAATGGGTTTAGCATCAGCTAGACCTACCCAGCCCGGGTAAAAAAGAGTGACAAAAGTTACCTGAAGTGCCGAACAGCACATTGCTAATATTGAAGTCCAATGCTGACTTTCTCACTGACCTCTGAAATCACAGCAAGATGTCCCATTTGTCTGATTCGGTGTTGATGTTTGTAACAAAAAAAAAAGTAGCAGTCGCATTAATGCTATGAGTACTAATTACTACTCTTACTAGGTTTCAAATAATTGAAATATGTATAAAGAGACACACACATAAATAAATAGCTGCATTAAAAAGAAGGAACACACATTCATAAAATAATTGCATCCTTTCCCAGTTTCTGGCCTCAGAAATTGAGCACCTTTTAGATCATCTGGTTGTCCAGGTCCTTGGACATATAACTCAATTCAGCTAACCAACAACTTTGTTAATCTTTTTTCCGTTCTCTTTACCGTGTTTTCTCTACATACTGTATTACACAAGTCTGCAATGCCAACATGCATGATATTGCACCATGGTAAAGTCACACACACACGCAAAATATGTATTTGAACCTGGAGCCTGCATTGCATTTGTGATGGCAGAGATCCTGCAGTGTTACAGGTGCTAGCATTTGGGAAGATTAGGTGGAAATTTGGCACTGCTGACAGAAAGAAGTAAAGAGAAAGAAGAACAAATATTTCTGGTGCAGACAGCAATGTTACTGCAGTGACAACTTTCTCACTCCTGAATCTTTGCATTGACGCGAATCTGCCAATTACTAAGGCAACGGTGAGGCATCATGCTGTGCATGTGACAATATCTCTGTGCTTTCCGTGCATGTGTGGGGGTCACACCTCTGAGGTGGACAATTGAGATTGGGACAGAACAGCTGGATGACTCAGGGTCTGCTCCACAACCTTGCTCAAGCACTGCCCATGCTGGAGACTAGAAGTTATGCAGCCAAGTCAGCACACTGAGCACGACCTAGTATCCTCTTTACCCTGACAGGACTGTTCAGCTTTAATTTAGCGCTGGGTTAACTGCCCACACTGGAGCTGACTTGCCATCAACTATCTCAGAAGCAAGAGCAGAGCGTGCTTTTGTCTGCCCTACACTGGCAGCCTTGGAAAGGTTTTCAGAAAAAGGAGTGCGCTGAGTAGCGGGACACTTTGAGCAGCCAGGAGGAAAATATTGAGGTTTTAGCCACACTCCTCTTTGGAAACTAGGAGTCTTATTCAGTCAAGCCATAGAAAGGCTTCCCCCAACTCATGGTCTCCAGCCTGGACCACAGCTATGGGGTGTTCTGAGGCTGCGGTTGACACACAATCACACAGAATCACAGAATGTCAGGGATTGGAAGGGACCTCAAAAGATCATCTAGTGAATCCCCCTGCCAGAGCAGGAACACCTAGATGAGATTACACAGGAAGGCGTCAAGCTGGGTTTGAATGTCTCCAGAGAAGGAGACTCCACAACCCCCCTGGGCAGCCTGTTCCAGTGCTCTGTTACCCTCAGTGTGAAGAAGTTTCTTCTCATATTTAAGTGGAACCTCCTTTGTTACAGTTTGCACGCACTGCCCTTTGTCTTACCGTTGGTTGTCACCGAGAAGAGCCTGGCTCCATCCTCATGGCACTCACGCTTTACATATTTATAAACATTAATGAGGTCACCCCTCAGTCTCCTCCAATCTGAAGAGACCCAGCTCCCTCAGCCTTTCCTCATAAGGGAGGTGCTCCGCTACCTTCATCATCTTTATGGCTCTGTCCCCAAGAGATCAGTCCTTAGAGAGAACTGGAGTTTCCTGTTTTCCTGAGGGGATTCACACCTGCAGTTCTTGCCTTGAAACCAAGCACTCAGGATGTTGGGCTGTTCTGGAGGAGATGGTCTCCATCTTTCTTTTTAAAGCCATTTGACTTTGTGTGAGAGAACGAACTTCTCCCTTAGGATACTTGGATGTAACAGGGTGAGATCTGAATCCCAGGCTCCAATTTAAGGGCTCCTTGGCATTTTGCAATCAAACATGAAGATACCACGAAGCCTCTGAACTACTTTGAAGCTTGTTTAGAGCAGTTTCTTAAACTCTTCCCTAGGCCACTGCTGCAGACATGGTGTGTGACTGGCTTGCTACAGATGCCTTGATTTTCTTGGCAGGGGCCGGAATCTGGGCAAATTTACAAACTGAATGCTTATTTATGTGTAGACCTAATTGTCTAAGGGCTCATACAGGAGCTGAATGTCACGAGTTTTAAGTTCTTTTAGCACTAAGAGTCAGCTGCAGAGCAGATCTTTGAGATTTTGAATTTGTGTAGAGTTTATGTGCATCTATGCTCCTCTAGGCATCTAAAACCTCTTCTGGCTCCCTCACAAACAAAACCAAGCTAGCTAAAGCTGATTTGCCACAGACTTTAGCTTAAGTTGTTTTCAGTGCAAGACTGACTAGGAGAGATTTTACCTAAACTCAGTCCAGGCTAACATTAAAACTGGGGTATAGAAAAGGAGGGACAGTGAAAGTCAATCATTGATTGTTATACAGAAAAGCACTTGTACGTATAAAAAGCCAACCCAGTATTTTCTTCAGTTTGGAGTTATAATAGCATTTTTCACATTCTGTGGTAAATGTAACAGGTAAGATAACCTTAATGAGTAAGACAACTAACTGATTATTACTAAACAAAGCTTGTGCTGCTACAACCAGACCACAACAAATTCTGCTATCATGTTGTTCAGGTACATCTTTCCGAGACAAAACTTTCTTTAACAGGGATATCTTCTTTTGGAAAAATAAAGGGGCTGGAAGAATGGGTTTAAGGCCAGAGACGCCTTTCTAGTCTCTCTTTTGTCCTTAGCAATGCTTTATGATAACACAGTGCGTATGTGCAAGCACAAGCATATTCAAGCACAGTACAATTATATCATACAACATGTACAAAGGCCATGTAGTAAGTAAATCCTAAAAGCTAAAAAATCATTAGGGGCATGAGCTGTAGAACCCATATGACAGGTATAATCCCCCCACCTAGGACCTTATTGTGACCTTTCAGTACTTAAAAGGCGCCCGTAAGAAAGGAGACTTTTTAGCAGGGCCTGTTACAATAGGACAAGGGGTAACAGTTTTTAACTTCAAGACAGGAGATTCAGGCCAGACATGAGGAAGAAGTGTTTTACAACAAGGGTGATACTAGAACAGGTTGCCCAGAGAGGTGGCAGATGCCCCATCTTTGGAGATATTCAAGGCCAGGCTGGATGAGGCTCTGAGAAACCTGATCTAGTTGAAGATGTCCCTGCTCATGGCAGAGGGGTTGGACTAGATGACTTTTGAATGTCCCTTCCAACCCAAACTATTCTGCGATTCTGTGACCCTGCCTAGTGACTGTGGTCACACATACACCTCGGGTGAGTGTTGACCCTGCAACTGCCATGCCTGTAATCACGTACACCTCTCGGTTGGGGGACAGGAAAGGCAAGACCCCTTGGTCGATGGACAGGGCCCTTAGCCAATGAAATGCCTTGGTCAAGAGAAGCTTCTAGACCACTGACCAGGAATAGATCAATAGATCAGATTTGACCTAGGGTATTAAAGGGGCCCTTCTGGAGACTCCCCCTCCTTTGAGTTGGCCATCCTCGGACCTGCAGGTTTGCAGCTGGGGACTCTCTCCTTAGGCTGGGACACCACCTAAGGGGAAGCTCCTCGAGGCTGAGTGCCCTTACCTCATTAGTGAGTGATTGCATCTTCTGGGTCACCCTTGAGAGCTCTCACCTTACCAGGGAGAGACTGCATCTTCTGGACTGCCCCTGAGAGACCTTGCCCTACTGGTAATTCTTGAGAGTCTTCATTTTTCATGAGTGGGTGCTTTGAGTCACCATTCTAGAGTCTAGGAATTCCCTGTGTCCTGTCTGTTGGCTGTTGTCACCGAAGCACCCCAGAAATCCATTTAGGCAGGCCATAAGCTTCAAACAGACTTCATTCTAACCAGAACTCTTTAGTGGAGAACCAGCTAGAAATTGAGTTTATAAAAAATTATTCAGCACTCTGACGATATTATAAAACACAGGTTCTAGTTCCTGTTAGGAGTTCAGTTACACAGATGATTCAGAGTCAATGTATCAGATTCTGACACTCTGGAGTGATGATTCAAAATGCACATCTTCATACTTGTATGAAGTGAGGACTCTCAAGGGTACCCAGAAGATCATTTACTAGTAAGGCAAGTTGTCTCAGTCCTCAAGGAGCTTCCTTGTGATGGCCAGTCTAAGGAGGAGAGCCTTCCACTGCAGAACCACTGCTCCAAGGAAGACCAACTCAATGGGGGTCTCCAGTGGGGTCCATTTATAGCCTAGTTGAATCTGAGCTGTGGTCAACTATAGTAGTGGTCCAGGAACTTCTCTCAGCTGAGGTATTTTGTGGGTCAGAGGCCCTGTCTGTCAACCAAGGCACGTGTGCATGACCATAGTGGTCCATCAGCTGGTGTTTTTGAGGAGGGAGAGGGAAGAAGGGTGCATCTGCCACAACTGTGTAGTGACTAATTCCCAATCAGTACCCTGAACCTGTGGTTATAACATTATCAGAGTGCTGAATGATTTTTAATAACCCTCATTTCTAGTTAGTATTCTGCTGCATAATTTCTGGTCTGAATAAAGTTTGGTTTGTGATTGTCACCTGTTTGGTGTGGGTTTGGTGTGCCTCTGTGAGAACCTACAAGACTCCTTCACTGGTACCAGCGAACACAGGACAATCAATACAAGGATATTTTTCAGCAGTACCCAAAATTGTAAAAGGAAGTTAGTATGCTTAAACTATTTGTTTTTTCTGTCACATAGTCCTGAACATTGACTCTGAACTGGAACTGACTGACTCATCCGGCTTTCAGATCACAGAACCACAGACTGGTTGAAGTTGGAAGGGACCTCTGGAGGTCATCTGGTCCAACCCCTCTGCTCAAGCTGGGCCATCTAGAGCCAGTTGCCCAGGACCATATTCAGGCATCTTTTGAATGAATGGGGACTCTGTAACCTCTCTGAGCAACACCTGCCAGCGCTCAGTCACCCTCACAGTGAAAAGTGTTTCCTGATGTTCGAATGGAACCTCCTGTGTTTCAGTTTGTGCCCATTCCTTTGGTCCTGTCCCTGCACATCACTGGAAAGAGCCTGGCTCCATCCTCTTTGCACTCTCCATTCAAGTATTTGTACAGATTAATAAGATCCCCCCCCCCCGAGCCTTCTCTTCTCCAGGCTGAACAGTCCCAGGTCTCTCAGCCTTTCCTCACGGGACAGATGCTCCAGTCCCTTCAGCATCTCTGTGACCCATCGCTGGACTTGCTCCAGTGTGTTCATGTCTCTCTTGTACTGGGGAGCCCACAGCTGGACCCAGCACTCCAGGTGTAGCCTCACCAGTGCTGAACAGAGAGGGGAAGGCTCACCTCCCTCCACTTGCAACCAGCATTCCTCCTGATGCAGCCCAGGATGCCATTCATTTTCTCTGCTGCAAGGGCAGACTGCTGGCTTGTGTTCAACTTGGTGTCCACCAGGAACCCCAGCCTTTGACTGCAAAGCTGCTTTCCAGATACTTATTTTGTCTGGAATTAATTTCTACTGACAAAGAATTAAACTTCCTGAAGAGAAGTCTCACGCTGAGCTGCGCAATGCCACCAGCAGTGGCAATTACAACAGTACTGTAAATTTAGTTGCTGGGTACTCTTATAGTTACAGCATCTAGCATGGCTTCCCAGTACTATACTTGAGAAAGCTCCAAAGCCAGCCTGTGCTAATGCTTCAGGACTCCCACTGCTGGAGGATTTGCAGCGCTGGTAACGCAATGGTGGAGGATTGCAAAAGGTCCTCGCTTCCTGAGGAAAATTATCCATGGGGAAAAACACAGGCATCTTTGATTCCAGCTAGAACACTAGGAAAGTCTAATGTAAAGTATGAAAACACCCCCCTCCCATAACACTCCTTTTGTTTTTGATGAAAAACACCAGTAAAGGCGAGGGATATGAGAGAAAATAATTCTGCACATAAGTGGAAACCAAATATTGTATTGCAAAACATTTAAAAAATAACTTTCATCTTGAGAATATACAGCACAAGCACTCCCCAAGTTGTTTCCCTGCCTCTCACCTTCCCTAAAACCTTCTTGTCGGGAGCTGTCGCCATGCAGAAAATCTTGAACAATTAAATTAAGGGAGAATAACCTGCTGTATTAGCTCTGCAGGCTTTGCAGAGAATTAACGCCTTCGGGAACTGAGCCCAGGAGCCAGGGTGAAATGCGAGGGTCCTTGGCGCTGGGGTGGACAGCAAGGTCCTCGCCTCGTGGTGTCGTCTCAGTTTTGGCGATGGGTTAATGCGACCTGGGAAAAAGGGGATGCTCAGAGCTGGTGGGGGGGCGGGGAGGCAGCGGTCGGGCGGGGGAGACCGGGCAGCCACGATCCCGCCCGCCGGTCCCGGGGCCGGCGGGTCCCGGCGGGCGGGCAGAGCGAGGGGAGGCGGACATGTTAGCGGTGTCGGCCGCCCCCGCTGCGCTACCGCGGGGGCGGGCGGGCGTAAGATGGAGGCGGTGGCGGAGCGCGGCGGCGGAGGGCATCTGAGGTGAGGCGAGGCGGAGCTAGCGATGGGGACGCCCGTCCCCTTCCCGGGAAGGAGGTGGAGGAGGTTGAGGATGGGCTGTGGCTGGTGGAAGGGGTCGGGGGGGGGAGATGCTGGGACTGGGGCATCTCCGCTGCACACGTACAGGCGCGACCGCGGCGCTATTAATAACCCGCAGCAGCCCGGCGCGGTGGTTGCAATACCCCCCCCGCCCCGCCCCCAATTCCTCCCCCCTCCAAAAGTGTGCTCCCGCAGGCTGCCAACCCCGCCGCCCCCGTGCGCCGCCGGCTGCCCGCTCCCCGACAGCCCGCCCCGCCTGTGGTCTGATGCTACGATCCGCCGCCTCCCCCGAAACGAGCAAATAAAAACAACAAAAAAATTTAATTGAGCATATATTCTAGATATTTATTATTTAGATATGTATACATTGTATTTGTTATATATGTAATATACGCATGTTTATATTACATATGTGTGATATACAGAATGCATGTAATAGACGTAATATATGTGATATACATGTACGATAGGTTTATTTTATATATAATATATAGAAAGATGTTTACGTATTATATTTAGATATTCTATTTCGATATATTATCTAAGTATTTGTTTTATATATAAATCTAAATTTTATCTATGTTTGGGGTTTTTTTTGGTGGCAGTGGCCGCGGCGAGCGTTGAAAAGGACGACGCCGTGGGCTTGCAGGGTCCTCCCCGCTGTGGAAAAAAAAAAAAAAAGAAAAGAAAAACAGATACTGATAATTTTAAAAAATAAAAACAAACAATAAAATAAACTAGCACGGAGAGGAAAACAGCCGCAGAGCCCCGGGAGCGCGGTGCCACCGCGGCAGCGGGGGCGGGGGGAGCGGGGGGGCTGTTTCCACGCGGCTCACGTGGGTCGGTCGCGGGCGGGGGGAGGGGGCGGGCCCGGCACCCCCGATCTAGGGCAGTTTGTTCAACTGCGGTAACGGGAGCTCGATGTTCCCGCAGCGCGGGGATTTCTGAGAACTGGGGCTGTGTCCTCAGATGAACCCGGCTGCCTGCTTCCCCCTGCCTGCTTCGGAGCCTTAAAGCGGCGATGCCGGCAAGGCGGTGGGACCCACCCCTGCCGCTGCCGCACGTACGCCTGCAGCCCGCAGTGCGGAGCGGGGCTGCGGGCAGCTCGGGGGAGGCAGGCAGCGCTGCCCGGCGGTCCCTCCACCCGGGGACAGAGACCCTGGACCTCGCTGAGGAGCCTGCAGGTCCTCCAGGGCCTCTGGCTCCGGGTGGTGGGGCAGAGCTGGGGTCTGTGACCGACCCCCAGACCAGGAAAGATCCATCTCTGTCCTCGAAGACCTCACACCTTCCTTGAGGCACACAAACTGCACTTCTGCTTGTTGCATTCCCATCCTTCTCCTTTTTTAGATGTTTTTTCCTTTTTTTAAAACATTTTTTTCAATGCGTCATCCAGGGGTTGAGCTGCACAACAATGCTTATCGCATGTATCGCAGCATCTCATCCCCATGACGCCCTTCCACAATAGAACAGCAGAGCTGCCATGAGCTGATTCTTGCTGTTGTGTCAATGTTGATTACGAAGTTTTGAAGGCCTTGCCTCAACAGACTTACCTGATGAGCTCTGACCTAGCATTCATTAATGGAAATGACAAAAAGCTGTTTTGACCTGGCATAGCAGCACAAATCCTGAGAAAGGAGCTGGAATGTCTTTTTTGCATCAGTTTATGAAAACACATCCTTTCGAGCCAGCCATAAACTGAAGCTGATCCGCGGTCCACATTCCCCGTGTACGTTACGTGCTGGCTCTGCTGCCAGTTCATTTTTCATTGAATGTCTTCACTGCAGTCGAAGGTAGACGATCCCAAATTAACATTAGTCTAGTTTTCTGCTTTTAAACTTGAGACTCACACACCCATACACGTACTGAAGGATGGTGTCTGATGCAGGCTGTAAAATCCATCTGGGATCCTGGGTGCGTACTCAAGCAGCTAGCCCACGCTGAGTTCCATGCTGCCATGGCTACACCACCAGCAGTGCCCAAACCGAGTTTAAATCCAGATCCCCGGTGCCCACATGGGCTGTAATTTTATTGAGGCACAGACCTGCAGAGGTAAGCCCCAGGACACAAGAGTTGTCCTTCTTTCTGAGGTTTAGGATCAGCAGAATTGGTCACAGTTAAGGACATGAGCTGTGATCGAGGAGATACTAAAAAGAGCTCAAGACCCGTGATCAGTCCTGCTGTGCAGAATATGGGTGGAATTACACCAGATGATGTTAAATGTAAGAACAGAGAAACACTAATTCTTCGGTGGAATTACACCAGATGATGTTAAATGTAAGAACAGAGAAACACTAATTCTTCAAGTAGCAAATGGTTTGCCACGCAGAGTAACAAACAGGAAAGGAATGCATTCTCTGATACGGCTGTGTATCCACAATGTTTATTCTTAGAGAAAGTTGAATTTGAGACCTTTAATCCTTATACTCCTGGATTTTAAGGCCAGAAGTGTTTTCTGTCAGCAGACTACTACTGTGTGGCTGCTTTTAAAATGGAAGGCCAGTTTGCTAGTGTAAAAACTAGTTTCAGCATAATCACTATGTCTCGCAAGCCTTTATATGGCAATCAGCTGTGCTGGCTCATTTTCCCCTTTTGATCTACGAAAGTCGAATTTGAAGGCTTTTGTTACTTCAGATGGCTCTATAAAGCAACTTTTGCCTGCACTGTGCGTTCAGTGACTGAGACAATTTCTTCAGAAGGTTAAAACACTTCCTTCCTCCCACACCAGGCTTTGCAATGGGCAGTTGCTGTTGTCTGATGGAAGAGGTTGCTGTATTTCCCTGATAATATATGCAGACAATCTGGGCAACACATTGGTATGAAAGGCAGCTCATACGTGTAAAATACTTTACAACGTGTTCATATTTATATGACCACTGAATTACCATTCTGTAACGCTGCCAGAATATCAATCACATAACAAATTTTCAGCATGGTCACAGCCTTTAAGAACTCAGGTCAGCAAACAGGCCATTTATCTTGGCATATAATTTCAGCCATTTCTAACCATCAGTTAGTCCTCATCATCTTGTCAAACTGTATGGAGCTTATACCATATATAGTTTCAAGGGCCCTGGAGAATTAAAAAAGTGAAAGCAGAAACTGGAATATCGCTCAGAGCCTTTGGCCTCAAAATATTAGCAAATATTAATACAGAAGCAGGATGGAATTCTTTATTTTGTCTGAGTAGGAAGACACCGTCAGAGAAGAAACTTCCACGCTCTGTAGAAGAGCCCACAGGAAAAAACTGAACAAGGTTTGAAGGAGAACGACTGACTCCTGATGGTCTTTACATGCCCACTTGCTCCTCAAAAAAAGGTCTTCTCTGACAGCAGCACTCAAGGTCACTTACACGAAGAAGCCTTTGGAGCACAAAATCTTGAGGGCTCCTGCAGACTGCAGGTTTCTCTGACCATGCCTGCCAGGCACTTGTGTGCCATCCTCATCCTCAAAAACAGGGTGCAGTGTTTTAGGCTAACATCGAGCACAGAGTAAGGGTACAGGAGACTGGGGGCGGGGAGCATGGACAAATGGAGAGCTGGTGTGCTTTTTACTCTGAAAACTTCAGCTTTTGAAAACAGAAGACATTTTCAAAAGCCTCAGAGGTAACACATAGCTCTTCTTCCTCCACAGGCTCCCATCTCTCACAGAACCTGTGCACACCCTGGCTGCAGCAGAGCTCTGCTCCTGGGAAGGAGCTGCCAGATGTGCTTTGTTCCTGCAGCTGCAGACTGCACAGAGGGCAAACATCTGCCCACGAGGAGCTGGTTTGAAGACACAAACCACATTGAATTTGGACTCCAGGCTTTGGAAAGCAAGTGCCATTCAGTGCTGAAGCTGCTCAAGGTTTCAGGGCTATACTGAAATGCTGGTAGCAGGTTTAAGGTATTAACTCTACAAGCTACAATAATCATCCTTGATTAGCCTAGGTATTGCAAAAACTTAGCTTTGCTATGGAGCTGTGGATTAAGTGTATGCTCTGTAATCAACTCCAAATGCTACCACGACCACAGTCAAATCCAAGTTATAGCCCCTGTCACGGGATCACATGGAGACAAAGGCATTTGTGAGCACGATCCCATTCCCCGGCACCTACATGCTGTTGTTCAGAAATGAGCTGCAGTCATTTTGATACTGTCTCCGAATATAAAATTCTACTTCATAAGTGTCGTTTGGACCTAATTAGCTTGGAGTCTTGGAGCTTTGGACTACTGCATACATCAACATGAAAGGTGTTATTTTGTCTTTAATAGGCCACGTATTCTTGGAGGCATACCGGAATTACTGTAAAAGCTCAGTATGCTTCTTCATTATGGAAATGGCCACAGACTGTATTTTAGCTTTTGAACTACAAGCCAGGAGTTAGCTCAAAACAAAACAAGTTAGCAAACAAAAAAAGTCTGGGCTTTTATTCTTAGTTATTAACACGTCCGTCTCTGAGCTGTATAAATTAATGTAAGAGGTAACGAAGGATTTGTTAATAAGATGATTAGCCTTGGTTTAGGCAAGTCATCTTCTGAGAAGCAACCCTGGTGTCACCAAAAGGTGAAGGACGACGTCTCCTAGCAGGAACTTTTGGATGATGTCAGCCAAAGAAGCTCTCAAAGTGCTGTGAAAAAAGCTGACCAACAGGCAACTTGAAGCTATGGCCTGGATATCCAGATTAATGTACCAGGGGGGCAGCTTTCAACAGAAAATGCTATTGCCCCTCTGAAGGGAGCAGAAGGCTGCAGCCACGGGTACTAAAAGAAAAAAAGGCACATTTATCAACAGTATTAGGGTTACAGGAACAACAACTGTTCCTCCTTCCCACCTGATCTGAAGATTACAGCGTCTTATTCTGCCTGATGTTTTATAAGCACTGGAGGCCAATGGATGCTCGATAGGCTGGGAAAAATGCTCAGAGAACAGGGCAAAAGTGACATTCATCTTCTAATGGCTGTCTTGTTAGGTAAATTGGTCTGTTGATGTTTTCTGTTTGATCTTCATCACCCTACAGATGATTCAGTTACACAGACACTTGTTCTTTTGTTTGCATTGTTGTTTTTTATTTTTTTCCCAGCTATGATATGCAAAATTATTTCAGCCTTATACTAATTATCCATGGCAAAGGATTATTATTGCCTGAGGTTTGTACCTAGAGATTGAGTGTGCTAGCATACAAAATGGCTGATACATACTCTTTTTTTATTTCCTGCAGTAAGAGAGCAATGCCGCCTCATTTCTGTAGCCACTTCTCCATTATTTTCATTCCAGTTGAAGGGATTAATAGTAATTCATACAGCTCTTTACTATTTGGTCCCTGTCTGTTTGTGTAAGGAAGGATGAGCTGCAGCGGGGGACAGCGAGGTTCAGTTTGGGGCTCTTGCTGTGGCTCAGTCTGGTGGGGCCGCAATTCGTGAAAGGAGAAGAGAACTCCTCCATCTGACAGGAGTGATTCTGCAAGGCTTTCAGAGCCCCCCTGGTTTTACTTTGGCTAATGCTGTATGGAGGTCTGTGTACATTATTTCGAAGGCTGGATCTTTGCCCGTTATGCTCTCTCTCGAGGCTTCCAAACCAGCAAGAAATACGAACTAACATACTTCATCTCTCAGTACTGCTGGTTTATGGACGGTGGCAACTTCTTTCCCTTTTTTTTTTTTTTTTACATAGCACTTGGTCCAGAAAATATTTTCTCACTTTTCTCCTGTAGAGCGCAGGTCAGTCAGCCTTCACAATGGACTGTGAGCTCTGTGCATCCGCTGGAGCAGAAGGAGGTGGGGGGATGTTATTTTGGTAGAGACGGCAGGTTTTCCGGGTTCGTTTGAGCTTTAACCAGCCCCAACGCTGCGAGCCGACCCGCAGGGCAGCAAACCCTTTCTGCTGCGAGGCGGAGCTCCCCGGACACCCGCCTGCCCAGCCCAGGGCAGCGGCGGCCCCGGGGGGCGGCTGGAGGGTCCCGGCCCCACCCGCCACCTGTTTTCCCTGAATCGGAGGGAACTGTGTGTCTGGGTGATGACGTCGTGGCGATGAAATGTAAAACGGCATCGGGTTTCTCGGGAGGGTTTCGCAGGGCGGCCGCTCCCCCCGCCGCCCGCCCGCGGGGCCCGGGGAGCCCTGTCCCGAGCCCGGGTGGAGGGGCGCGGTCCCGGCGCACGCCTTGGCCACCCAAATCCCGCTCGGGAAGGGCCTTCCCACGGCACGGGGCGGGGGGGACGGGGGCGCTTTGCCACCCCACCCGCCCTGCAGCCCCAGGGGCGCTGGCAGGGGCGCGGGCAGGGCGCGCGCTGCCGGCGGGTGGGCGCGGCAGGGCCGTTCGCGAGCGCCCGCCGGGTTTACAAGTGTTGCGCACCCTTCGGAACCTCGCGCTGATTGGCGGGGGCCTTGCCAGTGACATCAGCCGGCTCACTTTCCATTGGCTGGCCCGTTGCTGGGACCGTAGGGCTTCCAGGGAGGCATTTAACCCGCTCGGCGCCGCGCGGCCGCGCGGCCCCGCCGCCCCGGGCGGCCCCGTCCCCGCGGACCCACGGCCGGGGGTGTCGCCGCCTCGGCTGGGCAGCGGCCGCGGGCGGCTGCGCCGGACCCGCTGCGCGAAGCGATCCGCCGCACCCCCTCTCCCGCCTTCCCAGCGCTCCGCTACGTCGCCCTTTTAAGCGGGCGCGGCGGGGCGCCCGGAGTAGCACGCGGCCTGGGGAGGGAGCGCGGCGATTGGCGGGGCGGCCGCCCGGCGGACACACCCCCCCTAGAAAAGGGGAGCCGTGAGTGGCGGGGGGAGAAGGTAAACAGAGCCGGCCGGCCCTGCCCGCTGACCAATCGGGGGGGCGGGAGGGGGCTCCGAACCTGACGTGATGGGATTCGGCGCGGCCGTCCCCGGGCAGGAGCACGCGGGCGGCGAGCGGCGCGGGGGGCGCGCGGCGGGCGGTCTCCTCTCCCCCGGCCCCCGCGCCGGACCCGGCCCGGCCGAGCGGGCGGCGGGCGCCGCTCCCCCCCGCCGGCTGCGCGCCGCCCCCGGGGGGCGGCGGTGAGGGACCTGCCCGGCGCCCCGCTATTTATTTTTCCGCCTCCCCCGCGCCGCGGGCGGGCCATGGCTGGCGGCGCCGCGGCCGGCCCGGCGGGCGCGCACTGAAGGCGCCCGGAGACCCCCCGTCGTCGGGGCGCGGCCGCACCATGTCGGCCGTCGCCTACGTGGACTTCGTGGCGGCGCAGTGCCTGGTCTCTATCTCCAACCGCTCCGCCGTGCCCGAGGCGGCGCGGCTGAAGGTGCCGGGCGAGGGAGAGGCGGCCCGGGAGCTGCGCGACCCCCGCGACGCCTGGAAGGACTATTGCGCCCTGCTGGCCATCGCCAAGAGCCTGCTGGAGCTGAACAAGTACCGGCCGCTGCCCACCCCCTCCGTCTGCAGCGACAGCGTGGAGAGCCCCGACGAAGACGCGGGCTCCGACAGCGACGCGGCCACCGAGCCGGGCTCCAGCCCGCCCCGCAGCCCTCCGCCGGGGCCGCCCCCCTGCCTGCGCGCCGCCGGGGCCGCCCCCAAGGGGAAGCTGGCTGCCGAGAAGCGGCACAAGTGCCCCTACAGCGGCTGCGGCAAGGTCTACGGCAAGTCCTCCCACCTCAAGGCGCACTACCGGGTGCACACAGGTCAGCGGCGGCGGCGGGAGTGGGGACTGGAGGAGGGAGCGAGCGCTTGTCCTCGGGTGAACCCGGCCGGCGGCGCGCACGGCGCCCCCGCGCGCCCCCGCCGCCCTGCCCTTCCGCTTTAGGTTTGGGGGGATTTTTTTCTCTTTTTTTTCCCCTTCTCCGTACCCCCATTTTTTTGCCTTTCTTCTCCTCCTATCCCTCCGTGCCGCCGTGCCGGACCGGCACCCCAGGTCCGGCGGGAGCGGGCGGCCGCCCCGGGTGGGGCTGCGGCAGCGCCTCCCGCCGCACCCCGCCCGCTGCCTGCCCGTCTCGGCCGGGAGCGCCCCCGTCCCCCCTGCGGGCCGCCGGAGAGCGGCGTAAAACTTGTCGTGGCGGGGGTGGCTCGGAGGGCGGCTGCGCAGGGGGACGCCGAGCCCGCGCGGGGCGTCCGTCAAGGAATCACCGGGAGAGCGGGAATCGGGTTTTCCGCTGGTGTCGGGGGGGTGGTGGGGAGGGGAGAAGCGGGGGGAGCGGCTGCCGCGCGGCAGAATTTGGCACGTATTCTTAAAACAGGCGGGGGCGGGACAGCACCCGCGGGCTGCGGACGGCTGTGCACTGCCCGCGCCTCCTTGCTGCCCGTGCCGTCGGAAGCCGCCTTTCGCCCCCCGCGTTTGCAGCGGCGCCCCCGAGCTTCGCTGCGTGGCGGGGAGCGGCCGCGGAGCCGGAGCTGGGGGCGGCGGCATCTCCCTCGCAGCGCGGCGAGCTGCGGCTCCGGGTTTGGCCGGCACACCCCCCTCGGGCGGGCGAGGGACCCGGCGGGCTGGAGGGGAAGACTTGAGAGGCACATCACCTGAACGCCACAGTCCCCCCAGCGGGCTCCCGCTGGAGCAGAGCCCCGATGGGGAGAGGGGTTTGTCACCCAACCCTGCCGGGCTCCTCCGGCTGGGCGGATTTATTCGGGCGCCGTCCGCAGCGGACCGGCCGCTGCTCCACCCGCCTGTCCCTGCCGGTGCCGCTTGTCGCGACCCAGCCTTGTCCGCGTCCGCAGGGGCTTCGTCCGTCAGGCTGCGTGCGGCCGGACCCCTCTCCTCGCCTGGGCGCTTTAGAGGGTGTGGCAACATGGAAACCTAGAGATAAAGAAAATAATATCTGCTGCAGCAATTTGTACTTCCTCCGGCTCTGCTGAAGCGCAAAGGGGACAGCAGTTGTAGACTTTTTTTGTCTGGTTGTTGTTTTGGTTTGTTTTTTTAAGCCCTCCTGGTGTAGGTGGATGAATAAAAACCTTTACGTGTCTGAATTGCACTTGAGGTCACAGTGCAGTACACAAGGCTGCTTAAAAATTGCTCTAAATGAAAGGGTTGTATGCAAGCGGAAAGGAGCGGATGAGAGGAGGCAAGTGCTGCCAATGCTTATTTCACGTACTTCACATCTGTTCTGTAGATGGCAGTTCTCTTCTGGATTTTGTCTGTTGGCAGGGGTGGTAAGTGGTGAAGTACAAAACAAGTTTATCACCCGTGGAACATACTGCAAGGCATCACTGTAGTATTTAAGGCAGCCCAGGTAGGGCATGGCCCCATCAGAGTCCCAGCCAAACTTCATGGCTTTGGCTTGTCTGTGCACTGCAGAGCAGACCAGTGCAGGTTGCTTACCTGTGCTCTGCTGGCAGATCTGCTGGGTGCTTAGCTCGAGAGGTCGGGAGGAGGAGGAGGAGGATTACTGGATGTGGCTCAGCGGTGAGCTCTGCAGTTAGACAGTTAAGACTGCCTCAGTGAGGTGGGAAAGAGGATGGTCAGTGGTGACCCTGGGTTGACCTCAGGACCAGTGCCAAGGATTATTGTGTTATCGTCTTAAAACCTGCAGCTCTGATGTTCTTTTGGAGGCTGAATGTAACTGATGCCTTGCAAAATGTTAGCTCACAAGTGACAAAGAAAATGCATTAGCATCATTTCCACTTACTACCCCATGCTCAGATATCCACTCCTAGATGGGAACCAAAATAGACATCAACTGGGATGACATTCTGTATGATGACATGTAAATTATGTACTGTACAACCCACACGACTTGCTGTAAGCAGTACTGTTATAATAAGTATCTCCTGAAGTGGCATGAGGTTTGGCGTGTGGCCACAAATAGGTGGCCATAGCTCCAAGTAGGAGATGTTCAGCTCAGATGTGCTGATGTACCGTCACGGTAGTTCTGTGTGATTAAAACCACTACAGATGTCCAGCAGTAATGAACTCTCTGAGCTTCCTAATGTGAACAGTTAATTGCAGCTAACCGAAATGCCAAACAATACTGCTAATGTTAATTCTTTTTATAGATGGCAGAACAATTCCTTAGCAACAGTGGGATTCAATGGGACCTCTGGAGTTATTCATAACTACATATTGCAGAGCATTAATGCTCCCTCCCTAGTACCATTTTCTTTCCTTTTTTTTTTTTCCAGATAATTTCTCTCTCATATATTTGAGCCTCTTGAATCGCTTTCATCTACCTGCCATTTTTATTTGGGCCACCAAGTGGGTTTCTTGCTGCTTTGCAGCTTTTAGTGGAAGTAGGTACACAGCCACCAGTAGAACCTTCCTGGTCTTAAATTTTTAATATTTAATCCCAGTCTTTCTGTCTTGGAAGACAGGTTCAGGATTTCCATTGACACCCATGAGTTTGCATGTAGCCACAGCTCTTTCTACTCATGGACATTAACCAAACAAGTTGGGAAGTTCTGATTACTGCTCTGTGCTAGGTAGTGGTGGGAATATAAAAACTCACCAGGTCACCTTTGGTAAGTAAATGCAAAACAAGAAATGAAATACCAAATAAATGTAGAAGAGCAGAAGACCAAAATCTTGATGCTCAGAGGCTAGAGGTCTGTATCTTATTAATGATTCTTTAAACTTGTTGGTTCGAAGGCATTCCATATCTCAGAGACTAAAAAAAATATTTGCAAAGCTGTTTGCTTCAAGTTTGGGCCTTTGATGATGACTCTGGGTCAGTTTTCCAGAAGACTCAAGCTAGCCATCCATCAGAAATTGTGTTCTGGGCTGATCTCAACAGAAAGTCAGCAAATGGCAGTGCACTTCCTTATGTGTGCAAAGAGCCCCCTTGCGTGTGCTGCCAGTCCTGCTGAACTTGGTGTGACTTAGTGTAGCAGGGTTCGTAGGAGGAAGCCAAAGAATTCTGAACTCTGCCCCTTCCTGAGGGGATAGTCCTTTCATTCTTTGCCAGGCCTCCACTGCTTCTGCGATACGATCAGGCACTTCTTCATTCTGTCATGTACGTGTTCCTGCATTCAAAATGTATTAACTTGCAAAGGCACGAGGATACAAGGACAAGCACATCACTGGAACTGAGCTGTTGCCTCCCCGTCTGTTCACTACCATACAAAAGTAACTTGGAATTTATTACAAAAGTTCTGGTGTCTTGAGCAGGAGGAGTGTTAGAGGTACGGTTGTTCTGTGTGGGCTGTTTCCAGCAGCATCTCTGAGGGGCATGGTGCTTGGTGTGGAAGAGACAAGATGTTGTTATCCCTGATGGCTTGCAAGCCAAAATCTGTTTGTCAGGAAGGCAGGTGGAGGGATAGCCCCACAACGTGGCTGTACCTTAGGTTTCTCCATCCCTTATGGGATGGTGTTACAGGAATATAGGACACCTAAACTCTGCTGAAGCTCACCAGTGGCAGGAGGGATTAGGGGTGGTGTGTCTGCTTGGGACTCTTGAGATGCAAGACCAAGTCTTGCAGACTTTCAGCCTATAGAAAAAGGCCCAGATGCATCAGCAAGAAGTGCGTAAGAACCGAGCCCTGGAAGCAATGCAGAGGTCAAGAGAAAGCAAGGGATTCGGCTGATGAAGAAATTGACAGGCAACAGCAGATATGCAGAGAGTAACCTTGAAAACACATACACTTCTCAAAATAGGTAGTTTTAGAGGTTTGATTGTGGCTGGTAGGGATTATGTGTGGGGTTATTGTTAGCCTCAAAAATGGTGCCAGGGGCAGAGCTGAGGGTGCACCTTAAAAGCGAGGGATGTGCAGGCCAGAGGGTTTCCAGGGAGAATGAAGGCATATGAGAGTAAACAAGCAATCTCAGTCAGAAGGCCTGGGCAGGGAGTGTGGAGCAAAGGGCAAGACACCGACAGGGAGAGAAACTGACAGGAGAAACAAACTTTAAGGAAGGTACATTTGCTATGATGATGTTAGCAAGCCAGTTAAAGCACATGTGGCTGCTGAGAGCAGATCCTCCTGGTCAGGAAGGAGGGACAGAGAAGGTACTATAAACCTAATTTGTGAGATGCCTTCTCATACAGGACCTGTAGGAGTTTACTCACCTGGGGAGGTGAATCTCAGGTGCTTCTCAATACATGGTGCTGCAGATTGATGGCAAGTTCACCATCAGGTACCCTTAATTAAGAGGCTGGACACACAAAATACATATGCGTGAAAAGTTCTCCGTCTAAAGCTAGCCTTTTCAGCCAACTGCATCATTGCGTAGACCGAGTCCAAACAATACCAAGATTTTTGTTACATCGAACAGCTGATGCACCCTTGAGCTCTCCTGGCATTTGTTTCTCGCTCATGTTTGGTAGTGGGGCTGTAGGCAGAGGAGTGGACCCATAAATCTGCCATCTGCACAGTGAAGCTGGGGAGCATTTCTGGTAGAAAGGAGAGGTAAGTGCTGCCACTGCTTTGTGCTGCAATGTAGGTGTCATGGTGTCGATCCAGCCCTGCCTGCATCAGTTTGGTTTTGACCGTGCTGCTTTGTTTTTTTGTGTTCTAGACTATCACTAGCTCAACAGACAGTACAGATGCTGATATGTTGACAATCCTCTGCTCCCTGGGAGCTTTTTTGGGTATTTTGTGTGAGCATAAGCTGAAATTTAACATTTTAAGCCCCTCTTATCCAGCTCATATGATGTCACTTCGCCAGATCCTATAGAATAAGACTGAAGAGCAGCAAGTGGAGCCAGCAGGACACTTTTTGCTAAATTTAGACCTCCACCTGAAATGCCCATTCTCAAGGGTTAATAGAAATGCGTGGATTGCTGGAGTTCTAATGGGCACATTTCCAGCTCTCGGAGAAACACGGTCATACTGACTGGAAGCCTTGCCAGCTGAGTAAAATAGGCAAAAATCCTAAAGATTAAGTTCAATGTTGCCTGACTCCCTGTTGCTTTATTTTTCTGCTAAAAAATAAAACCATTAAGCTGGTGTATGTGTTACAGTGGGAAAGCACTCCACGAAATTTTGTGTATTAATTGAGTCAATGTAAAGAAGTTTACAGGTAGGCCAGCAGCACTGAGCAGGTGTCACCCATAGGAGTTCAACTCCTGTTTCCAGATGGTTGTATTGAAAAACGCAGCTTTACTGAGTTTCCTGCATGCTCTTGTGCTGTGGCATTGAAGACTGTGTGGTGGGTGTCACCTGCTCTTGTTAGCTCGTGTGCCTTGCAGCCCCAGTGGTGAGGGAATGATTGTCCCCCTTGGTCGGCTGCCATGCACCGTGGCCTCTCGCAGCTCCTGAACCTGCAGTTGCAAAAGCAGGGAGGAGGACAAGGTGAGATTAAATGGCCAGAGTCTGGGGTAGCAATGGCAAAGCGCAACTTCAGGAAGTGTTTACTTGTGGTAGCTTAGCTCACTGTCTGTATTCAGGTAACGGTGGCTGTGAATAGCCTGAGAACACTCTTTAAATACCTGAAACTTGAGGGAAGAGTCTGTTGAAATACTGGCTAATAAGTTCATAGTGAAATGACAAAAATTATATTAGCATTCTGAATGCACATGAAATTGCATTCCTCTTTCCCCTGTCAAAGCTGTTACCACTTAATGAGCATTTAATCATTCAGACAGGACAGGTGCCTAGACCCTGTGCTCTTCAGTCCCAGGTGAGTGCCATAAGCACTAGGCTAGGAGTTGGTCTCCATTGTTCAGTTAATATTTAAATATTACTGTAAAATGGAGGAAGTTGAAATGGAGATAAGGTAGGAAAGGAGAAAAAGTAGCAACTTGTCACAGGTACCTGAGAGTATACTGCTGAGGGCACTCCTCTTGGCTAGGAAAGTGTAGATTTAACTCTCTGGTTAGCTTTGGGGAGGTGTCTCCTCTCCCAGGTAGCTGATATATAGAGATAGACATATCTAAGGAGGCACAGTCCCCAAAGGCTTGCAGCGGGGTCCATGATCTGGCAGAGAAGCTCTAAGGATATCCCTTGCATCTGATGCTTTGTAGATGGGGGTAACAGCAAGAGGGGGTCTCTCTGGGATTTAGGCTCCACAGTGGTGCATTTTGGCAGGTGGTTTTGCATCTGGTCTTTTGAAAGAGACTCAAACACCTGCGTGTGCAAGCGTCTGTTGAGTGGTGGTTTTGAGGAGGTCAGAGCAGTCTAAATACTTGCTGAAAGCAGAATTTTAACACCTGAATCATCCTGTGATGTTTAGTCCTGGGTGCTGGCAGAATAAAACCCAGCTCATCCATCCGCTGACAGTCCCGTAGGCAATGTCTGTCTGATTTGTTGCCAGACCCAATGGCCACAGTTTAGGTGTTGCAGAAACCCTTGTTTTAGGCACATGGTACCCAGCATCCTCACCGCTGATCTCACCACTCTGCTGTTTTGCACCAGCATCTGTACCTTGTGGTTTGCCACGTGTTTTCATTATCTGATTTTGGAATATTTCTGAAGAGGAAAAAGGTTGTTTGAAGGGACTCTGATCTCTGCTCAGAAGTGGATGTGCAAATGTCTGTAATACCCATCTTCACCAATCTTACATGTGGACACAGTCAAAATCCAGTGTCCCACAGGTCAAGATGTGGAACAAGCAACATACTGGGGAAAAACATGATAGAGACCTGAGATAGCAGCTGTTCTGTGGCAAGGAAGATAGCCTGTGTTTTTGCGTTGTTTTGTTTTCTTAACTCTTGCCATAATCTGGACCGTGCTTTTGGCATCCATCTACAGACCCTGTCATACTTCAGGAGATGCAGAGATATGCGAGAGCAGTGGCTGAGTGGGAACACAGGAGAAAAAAAAAAAGAAAGAAATGCTTATCATTGTTATGTCTAGGTCAAAGGTTGTGTAGGGTACCATTAGGTGTCCCTTCATGCAGCTGTAGCTACAGTCCACTTGGCTTTCTAGTTAATGTGTGAAGCAGCGTCATTAGCGTTATTTGACGGCAAACTGCTCTGTGTCAGCTAGTGCTGATGCCAGACTGAGTTTGTGGCTGTGTCCCATCTCACTTTTGTCAGTGAGGAAGACAGTGTGAGCCTAGCAAACCATCATCTTGGACAGGCTTCCTTCAACACCAGCAGTAATGTCTGAATGTCATCTGTAAACTCAAACAGTTTTAGTAATTCATGTAGAATCAGTACTTCATTCCACCACAGAAGCTCAGTGTGCTCGAGTCCTACTGCATGTTCTGTTACCTGACAAGAGAATTGCCCAAGTCTGTTACCATCAGCTTTGTCTTCAGCTTTTTCAAACACAGCCTCTCCCCTCCCAGAAAAATGTCACCCCTTATTTGTCCAAACAAATTAATCTTTGTTACAGCCACCACAAACTGCAGCTCCTAACCTCAGTCATCTACATCTAAAGCAGCAGTTTTTAGTGAGAAGGCAGATGATAAATCAGGATACCAGTACCACCTGTACTATTAAAAAGTCTACTCATGCTCACTCCTGTGCTTTTTCGGAAACCCTTCCTGCACTAGACTGCAGTGTGGGAAAATCTGAAATGTCCCAGGGTAGGGCAAAGAAGCTAAATAATTTACTGTCTATTCAGAATAAAATGGAAGTGGAATAAAATAAAGTGGACCTGCCTCAGGTCATGCCAAGCAGCTTGGATATAGAGTTTAAACTCGCAGCGAAAGAAGAAACTAACCATTTGTGGTAGAGAGCGGCGAGGAGGAACAGGGAGAGAAGCTCAGGTGAAGCAAGAAGGCAAAGGTCAAAAGGATTTGCAGTGGCCTTTATATCCATATGGGATTTACAGCAAGCCAGGGCTGCATGAGCAGGTGTTCTTCAGACTCCAGAGAAGACCTGCGGAGGGCCACCATTACTTGTGCTCAGCGCAGACTGTGTCTCCTGCTACATTCCTGGTGGGACATAGAACAAAGAAAGAGAGTTCTGCAGACACACCTATTCCTGTAGCCTGTAAATCAGTTTCTGCTTCAGTTGTTACTTCTGTAAGCTGCCCTGGAGATATATTTTATTTATTTATTAAGTATTTACATCTTCTGTTCAGATCCTATCACACAGTTGTAAGGAATCATGATACACCACTGGCCATTCTCTCATCCCTTGATGGAAATAACATCTAAGCCATATCTTAAAACATAAGTAGCGTGCTGCCACTGAAGGAAAGGTTGTATAATAGCACTCTGTTTTGATGGTTCATTCTGCTGCTTTCATGCTTTAGCATTACTACTCCCAAAACTAAAGGATAAGATCATATGGAAAAGATACTTCTTGGCTGCGACATGACACAGAAATCCCTGTCTCCAGATGGAGGCAGCAGTAGCTTGCACTGCAGCTCCGTGTGTCATTGCCTGCCTGGCTGTGTATGAGTTGCAAGACCTGTTTGCTCCGTGCACTCTTCCACAAACATCTCTGCTGCTTTGAAAAATAGCGTGTCAAATGCAGCCAGCAAATACAGCGACCAACTTTGCTGAGTGGACAATCATCGCATGTCGTCAGGCATCTCTGCTTTGCTTTAAAAGCCCCCTGGACGCACACTCCACCCCTGCTGTGCAGCTGTGAAGTCCATCACTGAAGCACCATCCTTCTGGGCCAGTGTCACCTGTTATGGCTTTGTCACCAAGGGGAGCAGCAGATCTTCAGGCTCAGAGACAAGCCCTGAGGGGCTGGAAAAGCTCCCCCCTGCCTTGTCTCTCTGCTCTGGGAAGTCTGGAGTTTAATGCGTCCTGGTGCCGGGGATTACGCCTGGCCTACTTTCACACACAGGCTTGCAAAGTGGCTGTGACAGCCTCCACGGGCAGCCACTGCCAAGGTGGTGAAGCTCTTCTTGGCCGCCTTATCTGGGGGCTTGGCAGTGGGCGGCAGGTGCCAGCGGTAGCAGCTCTCGTGTCTGAGGGGGTGCAGCCGCTTGTCCCCAGCAGCATCTCCGCTGTGTGCACCATGCCCGGGCACGGCTGCTCTCTCGTTGGTAGCAGGACTTGCCTCCATCTCACCAGGCTCCCTGTAGCTCCCAGTGCTCCCCTGTGAGCTTGGGGCTGGTTCCCCGGGGGGTGTGGTGCCAAATGTACACAAGGGTCCTGAGCAAGCCCTGCCTTTGCCCAAGGCTTTGTGGTTACGCTGCATAACCTAAAAATGCTTTCCCCTGGCACGTGAAGTGGGCGTGCGGGATAGCGACAGTGGAGGTCATGCTGCTCACATCATGTTTCAGAGGGAATTCCAGTAACCAGGCTCCATTTTATCTTCTCATCTGCAGTTCTAGGAAGGGAGGGGGGAAAGCCCAGTTTCTTGAGGGCTACATGGGGCCAGATTCAAAACATTCATGTTAGGCACCTGGATTAGATACTACTGTGCCTCAAATATAGACACTTCACCCAAGAGACTGTGATCCTTGTTATCTAGCCTGGACACCTGGTCTCCTTATGGTACAGTTAGGCAGTTCTGCAGGATGAAGAGCTACGCTGAGGTAGATGGTTGGAAATGTGGCTTCTGTGGATGGGGCAGGATGCCTGAGCTGCTCCCACTGTTCTGGGCAGTAAGTGCCTGACATTGAGTCGTATATTAGATGCCTCCACACATGCAGGATGTACAGTGCTTCGCCCACGTTCCAGGGGGGAGCTAGAAAGCTGTTCTGCACCTCCCACTGCTGCCTCCTTCCAGGGGCTGTAACAGAAACGGCGAGATGAATAGCAAAAGAGCAGCGCAAGTGAAGCGCTTGCCTTGGGTGCCCAGGGCAGCCAAAGCTGGGATGATGGTGGGCCCCGATACGAGTGCTCTCTACAGCTCCGGGCGCTGCTCGGCTGTGTAGCTGCGGTCATGGCCTTCACGCGCGTGTAAGCCTATGTACTGTTTTAATTAATTTCTTTTATACAGGCAGTGGCTGTTTGGAAAGGCTTCCAAGCATGTCTGTAATAAAAACGCACAGCAGGGAGCCAAGAAACCTGTTTATAAAAAAAAAAATAGCTCTGGGTCAGAATGGCTGGCAGCTGTGCCTCCAGCTGGCTGGGGCACGTCTGCCCGCTCAGCATCCTTCTCTCCTGACCGAGGACCAGCATCGCCACGAGGGGAGGGCACAAAGCGCAGGGGAAGCGGCTGTACCTGGCCCGTCCTCATCCTCCCTGCCCTTTCAGGTGCCATCAGTCACTCTCTCCAGCCCTGTTTCTCCTCCCTACAGATCTGCAATACGTTGCACTGCTGGTTGTCCTTCTGGCATCTGGGCTGTTCACTGGAGCATTTAGCCTTTTGTTGTGTCTGGGGAGGACTTGTAAGTGGCTCCTTTTTTTGCAATCTGTAAATGTAAAGTGAGCTTACCCATTGTGCCAAACTTCACAGTACAAAGAAATACTGGAGTTCTTGAGTTTTGTTCCAACCCATCCAAGCTGGAAAACTCCTGGGATAGTTTTTGTATTTCACAGTTGACTATAAATAGCTGTCACATAGCTGTCATTTATATTCCCTTCAGGAGACTCTTAAGAAAGGGAATTAAGGCATCAAACTGCAGTGGTGCGTGCTGTCTGGGACCAAAAGCTTTCGTGCGAACTTCAATGCCTTTGATTTCCATCTGTGCCATGGACTAGGGTCAGCCTTGCCAGTTGGGAGGCATTGGGTTTGTGCCTGTAGGCAAAGCCTGTGCAACCCACAGAGGTGAACTGCAGGGATAGGAGTGCCAGGAAGATTCCAGTGAGTGCTGTTCGATCCTTACACCCTTGCTTTTAAAAGCAAAGGTGTGGTGTTCTATAGGTTAAGGTGTTCGGATTGGTTCATCACCATTGTAGCAAATATTAATACTGATAGAGCTGTGAATAATGAAGTGGTTTTCCTGTCCTTGAAGCAGCCATCTAGGAGACTGAGAGGACACCTATACTCTCTGGTGTACCTTGGGTTTCTGGGGGAAGGGAGAAGAGAGGCACATGGTGCTTCCCTCTGCAGCTGCAGTGGGTTTGCTCTACGTGTTTGCAGCCCCGAGGCTGCACCGCTCTCCCGAGTCCCTCCCCGCTCACTTCTTCCCAGGCCAGAGCGACTTGTCGGAGGTGAAGGATTTTTTTTGGCTTCTTCTCTAACAGTTACAAATGATTTTATTCAGCAGAATGGAAGTGTCAGGGGAATAATACTGGCACTCATTTCCCAAACCTCCGTAATGAGCCCGACATGAAAAACATACAGGCACAGGCAGAGCTCATCTGTTGTTTTGACAGTCTTTGGGGTCATGTAAGGTTCTGCACCAGAGTGCGAGTTGCATGCGGTTGGAGGGGTTTTTGGCTTCTGCTGGAGGTGAGACTGAAACCTGATGAAGCGAGTCATCAACAACTCCACAGACGCTGGCACCGCGGCACGAAACAAAAGCAGCTTTTTCCCCTCAGCAGCACGTTCCCCAGCTCCTCATCGAAGCCGGTACGTGCTAGCCTGCATTACCCCCGCCCCCCTAAATCTCTTGTCATCCTTTCCTCCCGGCAGGTGAGCGACCGTTCCCCTGCACATGGCCTGACTGCCTTAAAAAGTTCTCCCGCTCCGACGAGCTCACCCGGCACTACCGAACCCACACCGGTGAGAAACAGTTCCGCTGCCCCCTCTGCGAGAAGCGGTTCATGCGGAGCGACCACCTGACAAAGCACGCCCGCCGCCACACCGAGTTCCACCCCAGCATGATCAAGCGATCCAAGAAGTCCAGCTCCAGCAGCGCCTTGTGAAGGCAGGGCTGGGCCGGGGAGGGGGGCGGCGGGAGGCGATCCGCAGCGAGGATGCAGGCAGCGGTGCTGGAGCATGAGCATCCGCGGCGGTGCCGGCTGCCCTTGTTGGCCAAAAGCACATGTAGCCGACATTCGAAATAAAACCGTACTCCAAGCCCCCCTCCCCATGCTCCACCTCCCCAGCCTGTGCTGGGAACAACGGTCTGGAGCAAGTGACTGCAGGGATGAGAGGAGTTAAGGGGATGCCCATCAGAGGAGGCGGCCACCTCCTCTAATGTAAAGCTTTGATGCTGATGTACATACGTCCGGCTGGATGGTCCGGCCTCTGCCACAACAGTAGTGTGACCCCAAGGTCTTTGTGATTGCTGTGTCATTAACATGTTTTGTTGAACAGTGTAATGCTGCTTGTATTTAGAGTCTGTCAAGTAAAACCACTTTCCGAGTCACATATATAACTCTCAGATAAAAACTCCATAGCACATTGTAGAAGTGGGTTTACTTCTGTCTCAGAACTATCCTGCATTGAAAGAGACTGTTAAGGTAAACATTACATATGTTACTCATAGCATCTGATTGATATACTGAGATAAGGTGAATTTATACTCAAGAAGGCCCATTGAAGTAAAAGGGTCTTTTTAATTTTTCTTTGTATTAACTATACTTTTGAATATAAGCTGCACTTTTCCAGTAAAAACATGTATAATTCAAGCAGATACTTAAAGCAAAAAACCCCGTAACAGCTCAGTCATTTTCTGACCAAATATGTATTTAGGTCTGTTATTCACTTACCTGGAAAAATACAAGACAGCCTAGATAATGTGGCGGGGTTGTGGGAGCAGAAGCATATGTCTCTCAATTGATCCTATACTTTTAATTTGTCAATAAATACAGTACTGTACTATAGAAATGCCACTAACAGTGCTTTATTCTGCTGTGTTTTGTTTGAATGGATGCATAACAGCAGCTACCATCTTTATAAACTGCTTCTTTTTTAAAGGCTTTTTATCTTCCTACACTTGCCTTAAAGATTTATTCTCTTCATACCCTTGCCTAACTCCTGCGGAGTCCTATGGGAGTTGCGTGTGCTTATGGAGAGAGTAGACCTTTCCTTAAGAGCACTCTGCTAATGGAAACAGCTGAAATTATTGTCAGGAGCACTTTGGAAGGGCTCCTGTTATCTCTTGATTGCTGTTTTTTTGTAGAGTATGGGGAAAACCATGAGCTAATTGAAGTACAGCATGGAAGTTGTGTCATAATACTCCTTATGGCATAAGCTTCTCTTGGTACTTTTCGTTGTACCTGTGTCATGTATGGCAAGTCAAACACTGATAAAGGCAATATTACTTCTATGTTAAAGCTATTTTTTGCTCTTTAAGAGGAGCAAAAGGATCACTCAAGGGCAACTTTTAGTTGTGCTCATTAGCTGAGTATTATTTGTTTTTAATGTTAAAACCATGAACTGTAAGAGGTTATCAGTGATTTTCCCCCCTCTCCAAAACACCCAGCATATAGGGGGGAGAATTCTGTTTACACATTATTTTTTCCAGAAGCATTCTTCTCCTGTTTGGTTTTTACCCTTTCCTCCAGAAGAGGATGAGGAGGTGCAGCCCTACTATAGAGACTTAGGACCTAATTCATCTCGTGAGTAACCACGTTGAAACCCAAAGTGTTTCCACTGCAGATGAATTTAGGTCATCCTGTAAAATTCTGTATATAAAAAATCTTGTTAGTACACCTGCAATTCCAGTATCTTATTGTTTTACCTGATAAAAAGCTTGCTTCCTAGAAACAAACATAAAAAAATGAACTCGGAGAGTAGAGTGTTTTCTTCTACAGTTGTATAAGGCTTTCTGCATTAGAAATCAGTTTGCATATAGTGTTTTTACCTGTGTAGTTCATGATAAATTCCGTCTATGTGAAGAGAACTGCTTTTAAGGCATAAGGGGATATTGAGCAGTCTGTGGAATAAAAAGGGATGTGTTTTCTTCAGTGAAGACATCAGGAAACCAAGCACACTTTCTACCTCCGTTTCAGCTTTTTGAAACATTTATTTTAGAAACCAAACTTTAATTTCTGGTGTCCAAATTGAGTCATAGGGACATATAAATTCTTCCTAAGAAAAACAGGTAGCCTGGGGATCTGTGTTGATCTAGAAATACAGAAAGTGTTCTGCTTACCAGTACTGTTAATGCTGCCTTGTTGAGTGGGGTCAGGGCCACGTGTAGCTTGGTGCAATTCCAAGGCAAATGTATATTCATCTTCATTCTTCTCTGTGAAGATCATGCAAAATTTCAAATCCATCCTGCAGTCTGGATTGTTGCTATGCTGTAGAACAAATGCAGCACTTGGAAAATTAAGGCCTGATCCCGTGAAATACAAGACACCCTCACATGCCATCAACTACAATGGGAAGCCACAACTGATAAGCAGCTCCTAAATCAGTAGGTAGATGTTTTGGTCACTTCGCTACCAGGATGAACCAATACATGGAAGTAAATAGCCAGATTTATGGTTTCCACCTTGTGTATTTGGGGTAGAATGCACATTTAATGAAACACCATTGTTCTGCAAAGTCTGAAAAAGCCAACAGGCCGGGGGGACTTTGGTCCACAGGACAATGGGACGTACAGGCATGTGTCATCGTGGTGTGTGACAAGATCCTGTTTCTGAAAAAAACCTTCCTAAATAGTAACCAATTTGCTGTAATGTGTGCTGTGTTTCAGCACTGGACAGACGGGATAAATGTGATTCATTAACCACTAACAGAATACATTGGGAATGATCAGGTTTAGAGATTTCGGTTTATTGTTTTGTTCATTTGGGGTTTTTTTGTTTGTTTGTTTATTTTTTCTTTCAGTAAAAGCAAACAATGGCTCTAACACATAAAACAAACTGCAGGTTAGTTCTTTGCATCTTGAAGTTAAGTTTTGAAGAGTGTTGCAAATGTTGGAAAAGAGAAGGAAAATTAGGTTCTCTAATACCATATGTACTTGTTGTACTATTCTGGAAATACTTAATAGTGCTGAATTTAGGACAGCTCTTCTCCTTGGTTAAGAAAGCCCATTACTATAGAGAACTCATAGCTTTAAAGGCATAGCTATACAACATACTTCATTCTTGAACAGTTTTTTCATGACCTATATTACAGATCTGTTTTGAGTTTGCAGATGGACTTAGCCCAGCATACACCAGACTGGACACATACTTCAAAATGCTGTTTTACAGACTCGTGATCTGTAACACTGTAAAATACCAACTTCCAACAGTTTAATCAGTTTTATTTTTGTACAGTATTCGTATCCTTTATAAGTTATTTTGCTGTCCTGTTTTGTAAATCACATGAAATTGTAAAAAAAATAAAATGAAAAAAAAAGTAGGCATAGATGTTTTTTGTACATATGTATATATATATATTGTCCAAATAAAGAAAAACAGAATTAAAAAAAAAAGTTGTTTTGAATAATTGGAGTCAAGCAGTGGTCACATAAACCTGCATGAATGATTATGACAAAAATACTGCTGCACAGGATGAGATCTGTGAGCTGAGTGGTGTATGAACCAGCTTCAAAGGTCTTGGTGTTGCTAGTCACTGTTAGACTGGGTCTTGTTTCTCTACTTCACCTGCGTGTTTCCACAGGTATTCCTCCTCCCTGCCACTGCTGCAGGGAGACAGACACAGGGTGTTTGCAATCTGTGTCAAATGTTCTTTGATCTTCAGCTGACAGGTACTCAGTTTTAGGCACTGTTAATATATTACAAAACTTAGACACCTCGTGGAGGAGTGTCCCATCACCAGCACGCTCCAGCTCCCAGGAGGTCTCTTTCCCATTGCTCAGGCTGGTGCTCTCCCTCGCACCCTGCAGCTGCCCCACCAGCTGATGATGCTTCAGCCTGAGCAGCCATGCTGCTGCCTTGAGATTTCCATGAGCTTGGAGGGGTTGCTGGTGTAAGGAGAAGAAAAAACACACCTGCTCAGCCTCTGAAGGAGGGAAAGGCAAGGAGCCCTGTGCCAAAAAGCTCACTGATGTTTACAGATATTGACATTATGGTTGCAAAAAACCAACTACTTACATGAAGGAACTTAACCTGGTACATGGGAATGGTGCCAGGGTGTGACTGCAAGGTGAGACTCTGGACAGGCTCACTGTAAACTCCTTCAAACTGAAATAAAGGAGACTCTCTGAATATAGTTACTTGAATAATTTTTCGTAAGCATACCGATTTTTGACAAACTGGTGCTTGAGGAACTGCATACACGCTGTATGGCTTCAATGAGGGCTACAAAGTTGGTGAAGGGTTTGGAGGAGAAGCCGTATGAGATGTGTTTATGAGTCACTTGGTTTGTTCACCCTGGAGGTGGCTGAGGGGAGACCTCATGGTGGCTACAGCTTCCTCACAAGGGGAGGAGGAGGGGCAGGTACCGAACTCTCCTCTCTGGTGACCAATGACAGAACCTGAGGGAATGGCAGGAAGATGTGCCAGGGGAGGTTTAGGTTGGACATTAGGAAAAGGTTCTTCCCCCAGAGGGTGGTGGAGCACTGGAACAGGCTCCTCAGGGAGGTGTCACAGCCCCAAGCCTGACAGTGTTCAAGAAGAGACTGGACAACACCCTCAGACACATGGTGTGAACTGTGGGGTTGTCATATGCAGGGACAGGAGCTGGACTCGATGATCCTTGTGGGTCCCTTCCAACTCAGGACCTTCTCTGATTCTATACTGGTATCAAACCAATACATTTTATACAGCAATGTGTACTTTAAGTACTAAACAAGTTCTGACCAAAAATATCCTTCATGAACAGACAATTGGACTCAGAAGCAGTCACAAAGTGGATCCAGATTCCTCACCCACTGGGGCCCATAGTAAACTATAACATCAGTGGCTTTTCATCTGAACAGACCTTTAAGCATCATTGCAGCAGCGCAGAGGGGGGCTGATACTGTTGATGGTGTCTGTGAGCAAGTCCCTTTGCACATCTTGTGCTGATCATCTGCTTTGGATTTACTCTGTGTTTGTAATTCTTCAGGAAAAAACAAGAAAAACAAACACATACACTGACAACAACAACAAAATCCCCGACCAACAAACCCCTTTGTTGTCCATGAAAAATCTATTACGTGACCCAAACTGAGGTACAGTCATAGAATGTTTTGGGTTAGAAGAGACTGCAAAGATCATCTAGTTCCAATCTGCCAGCCATGGGCAGGGACACCTTCCACTAGATGAGATTTCTCAAAGCCCCATCCCACATGGCCTGGAACACTTCAGGAATGGGGCATCCACAACTTCTCTGGGCAACATTTTCCAGTGTCCCATCATCCTCATGGTGACAAATTTCTTCCTTATATGTAATCTAAATCTACACTCTTCCACTTTAAAGCCATTACCCCTTGTCCTATCAGTACACGCCCTCGTAAAATGTCCTTCAGCTTTCTTACAGGCCCCTCTAGGTACTGGAATGCTGCTGTAAGGTCTCCCTGGAGCCTTCTCCAGGCTGAACAGCCCTAACTCTCTCAGTCTGTCCTCCCAGCAGAGCTGTTCCAGCCTTCTGATCATTTTCATGGTCCTCCTCTGGCCCCTCTCCAACAGGTCCATGTCTTTCCTGTACTGAGGGCTCCTGAGCTGGATGCAGGACTGCAGGTGGGGTCTCACCAGAGCAGAGCAGAGGGGCAGAATCACCGCCCTCAGCCTGCTGGCCACGCTCTTTTTGATGCAGCCCAGGATACAGTTGGCTTTCTGGGCTGCAAGTGCACATTGCCAGGTCACGTTGAGCTCATCAGCTGACACCCCCAAGTCCTTGACCACAGGGCTGCTCTCAATCCATTCTCCACCCAACCTGTACTTGCACTTGGGACTGTCCCGTCCCATGTGCTGGACCTTGAACTTGGCCTTGTTGAACTTTGTGAGGTTCCCACAGGTCCACCTCTCAAGCCTGTCAAGGTCCCTCTGGATGGCCTCCCTTCCCTCCAATGTGTTGACTGCACCACTCAGCTTTGTGGCATCAGCAAACTTGCTGAGAGTGCGCTGACTTCCACTGTCTGTGTTGCCAATTAAGATGTTAAACAGCACTAGTCCCATTACCATCCGAGAAATGCCAGTCACCACTGGTCTCGAGTTGGACATCAAGCCGTTGATGGCAACTCTTTAGAGTGCAAACATCCAGCCAGTTCCTGGTAAACCAGTATTAGTGGAGTGCAGTGAAAATCAAGCAGCATAATATTCACAGTCTACAGCTTTGGTTACAAACTGGGGAAGGGGAAATCAGAGACTTTCCCCCTTTGAATTACATGATCCTGATTATCTCAAAGCATGTATGCCCTCTGAACCATCCATGTTGCACGTTACCTGTGCCATCTTCTGCTTTCTGTTCTTTTCTAAGGCTCCTTGATATCTTCTGCTACCATCTTCTCAGTTATCACCTGGTCCCTCCTTGTTGCCTCTAGCAAAATCAACTTTGTCTGCTACTGTGCATGATTCCTTATCCCCAACAAAGTGAATTTTGTCATTCCTTTCCAGCTTACTTGCCATGTTTTCATCTCCACGCTTCCCAAAGAGATTGTCAGTCTGCAAGCAGGTGCTTTGCTCTTCTACAAATAAACACTGGGCATATTTGCTATCTTCTATGTAGCTTCCAGGTGCGATAGTTGATACGAACAATTTGCAATACCAAACTCTAGCCAATGACATACATAATGTCATGTTTTGAGGCTAACCTACACTGTTCTTGTGGGCTAAGCCCAGGCAGCAGCTCAGCCCCAGCCAGCCACTCAATCTCCTCCCCACACCGAGATGGGTGAGAGAAGGGTAAGAGCAAACTCCTGGGCTGAGATAAGGACAGTTTAACAGGGAAGGTAAAAGCTATATGCACAAGCAAGGCAAAATAAGGAATTCATTATTTCCCATTGGCAGACAGATCTTTAGCCATTTCTCCAGAAAAGAAGGGCTGACCACACATAGTGGTTACATGGGAAGACATAACTCCTGAAGTCCACCCTTCCTCCTTCTTCCTCCAGCTTTTCCTGCTGAACACAATGTCATATGGCATGGGATATCCCTTTGGTCAGTTGGGGTCAGCTATCCCAGCTGTGTCCCCTCCTAAGTGCTTGTGAAATTCCTGTGCTGGCAGGGCAGCGTGAGAAGCAGAAAAGGCCTTAGTGCTATGCAAGCACTGCTCAGTGATAGCTAAAATATCCCTGAGTTACCGACAGTGTTCTAGTCACAAACCCCAAACCTAGCCCCAGACAAGCTACTTTGAAGAAAATCCACTCTATCCCAGCCAAAACCAGGATAACTGTCAAAAAAACACTGGCTTAGTGGGGGTAATAGATCAACAGAAATAAGACTTGACAACTGGGGAACTACTTTTGAGAGCAACTGGGGAGCAGAATAGTGGAGAAAAGCTGGTGGAGATTGGTGGAAAGTACAGAGATGGGAATTGCTGTCAGGGAACTGTGCCATTGGGAAAGGGCTGAGCCACAGGAGAGGTCACTGGTGGGTAAGCTGCTATAGTGCTGGTTATCACCTCTTTTGTCTTCTCCTCTGCTCATGCTACTTGCCTTTATTTTGCCATGTTTTCCCTGCTGGCTTCGAACACTGCCTGAAAAGCTTTCAGTGGCTAACCACTTCTAGTCCATGCACTCATCCACCCGCTCCCTGTTTAACAGCTGAGCCTTGCAACGGCTGAAGTTAGCACTGAAATAAAATGTAGTGTACTAACTACTAAATCACCCCCTACACGCAAAACACTGCCTTGTGTCCAGGCTGTCCTATTATTCAAACAACAGCTGGATCAATGAGCCTCACGGGAGAAGCATGGCTCTTGGCAAGCCTGGTCTGTGAGCACAAAAGCAGAGAAACATTCCTGTGATTTTCAGATGTTCAGGCTCCGACAGGGGGAGGATTTTTCTTGGAGCAGAAGTGGATTTATTTATCTTCCTCATCTCCTTCCTCTCCAAATTATGATGTATTGAATCCTGGGTTTACTCTGAATTAGAAAGTTACTGGGAAAAAATGTTTCTGTAACAAAAAGTTCTAGGAAAATTTATTTTGGACATTGCATTTCAGTGAGTCAGAACTGAAGAGAGTAATTCTGGCTCAGAGTTATTTACAGTGAAGCTGGAGTGCCAGGGTTCCCCCTGCTTCCCATGATGTAGCTTTCCTGCCAGACACCTCCCATCGGATACTGTTCCAATCAACTACGAAACTGCAATGCACCTTTCAAGAAGCAGGCCAAATAAAGACAGGGGAGAGGACAGGGAAATTATGCATGCAACATCAAAACAACTTCCATAAAATTGCAATACGCTGTGATGTAGAGTTACTAGGTGTTGCTGAGCCATACAGCCCTTGGCTTCAGTGTGGTGCTCCTTTCCCAGCACAACTGGTGTTGAAGGTTGTGGGGTGTGGGGACAAGAGAAGGAATCATGCACTTTGTGGGGACATCCCCCTTTAGTCAATCCCTGGGGACAGCCACAGGACCCCTGCCCAGCTTAGCAAACAGTGAGCAGATCCTTCTCACATTTCTGTCCTTCCCCCAAGTAAATTCCAATATTCAAAGCCTAAGCATGGACAGCACAGACAGTATCAGGCAACATATTATCATTTTGCAAGTGTTTGTAAAACAACGACAAATTTCACATCTTACATTATCTGTTTGCTGTGGCACTCTGCTTTTAAGAACACACTATGGAGAGGCATGGGAATTGGCTGAGGAAGGTGAAAACTAAGGCCTTTTAGTAAGAGGTGTTTGGAAAATTAACAGGCCTTGCAAAGGGAACAAGCAGGTAACTGCAGACTCACAGAAGAAACTCAAAGTTGGTTTCCACAATCCATGGGAAGCAGTGTTTGAAAGATGGTCCAGAAGCTTCCAGAAAGCAAGCATCAGCCAGAGAGCTTAGTAATAAAAGGGTGGACACGTTGGCATGAATCATACACAAGAGTGTTAACTCTAAATAAAATTTGCCATTAGGCTTGCACCAGGAGCCCATCCTGGTCTCTAAAGAGCACCCACCATACTCTTCCGTGACCATCCAAGCAGCCCAGACCAGCTCTATTTGTCTCATCATCTCTCACCAACTCCGAAGCCTGCAGAATAGGTGTTCACAGTCAGCAATGCCTTAGCAGGCATTTTTCTTCCAACAAAAGCCCAAGCTTCATAAAAGAAAGTTAAAAGCATTGTAGCTGTGCAAGGGTACATCCTCATTCTAGTTTGCTGCTTCATCTGACTAAGCCATCTCTCCTAGTTAACAATAGCATACATGCACAAGTGCCATTTACAATTATAAAATACAGTAAAAGGTGATTTGTAAGTGCTTCTCAGTATTTGGTTTCTCAAGATATTTTTATTTCTCACAGGAAGTCACAATTCCCATGCTGCTTCTCTCTCTTTTTCTCAATACATGAGCAGACACAGATGTTTGCCAGAACTGCAGATGGTGAGGGAAAAGGATATTTGTGATAGTTTTCAGCGGGTCTGAACAACACAGAAAAGTACCTATTTTCAGAGAAAGCTCAATTTATCCTTCAGCTGTCAGGACTATTTGGGGTCTTTCCACTTCTACGTTTTTGAGAGGTCCTGTCTAGTCAGCAGGAAAAGCTGGATACTATATGTATATTTAACCTAAACTCCCACTCATTCCCTCCTCCTCAAAGTTGTACTGAAATTAATTCCACAGGTTTTTATAGCAAGCATTCCCAAGTAACAATAGCAAAGCATAAGGAACAGCAATAAAGCTGGCGGCACAGAAGGGCCCTATATGTGGGTAAGGAATGCTAAATAACGCTGTAGCTACACTATGCAACTCAGTGTGGATTTTCACGGTTGAATACACAATCCAGTTCAGAAGACTTCCTTGTACACCAGAAGGCCTCTGTGTGTGGCCAGGATGCACCTGTCTCGCGAATTAGCAGGTTACCAACACGTGTGTGGGAGGCACAATCAAGTTGTACAGCCCACTTGCCACTAGCAAGGGCTGCTTTTATGCACCAGGTTGGTTTTGCGGTTCTTTTTCAAAGGCTTTAGCTAGCAGAACTGCTGGATAGTGAAGCCCTACTGGTCAGTAATGTGATAGTTGTACGGTTTTACAGCTCGTTACACTGCCTGGGGTAAGTTAATATGAATGATATCATCGTATTAAGATTGTAGCCAGACATGTTGAAATCAAGACTTTGAATCAATAGCTGACAGACCCCCAAGGAAACAGCAAACACCCACAAGACCGTCATCTCCTTCACTTATGCAGTGTGGCAGGCACACATCCTGAAGACGTAATTTTTGAGACAGGATCTGAAGTGCCATCCAGTTGAAATAAGTCAGATTTGCATTTCATACCTCAGCCTGCAACATGAGAAAGGATCTGAACTCTAGGAAGAAATTGCACAAAGTTCTAAGATAACAACCTTAAGAACAGATTGCCAGTGCTGTCTAGCCATAGGATTAAGTCCTAACACATTTCATGCATGTAGTTTTGCTTATTCAAAGAAAACAAACCACACTTTTCATATAGTGATCCTCAGATACTAAACAGAATGTATGTTTCCATTCAATTTAAAAAAATTGACTTAAAAGTTCAGGATTGCAAGAAGCCAAGTATTTTGAAGATCAAGGAGTACATTTAAAACTCAGTCTTGCAACACAGTGGACAGATAGGCCTGTGGCCTTAATTAAGTTGAAGATACTTTGCTGGCCCACTCAGTCCCTGGCCCACAGCCCAAACTTCCACACTCTTTCAGTTCTTCTGTCAAATATTTGTTTATGGACACTAATCCTCATGGAACTTACTCCACGAACTCATTTCACAGTCACACCGAGCTCCATTGAGCAACAGCGGTCTACAATTTTAGAACGTGTAGTTTTCTATTCCCTTAAAGGCTGCTCTACTCAAAACAAGAATTAAAGTACTTAACTTTTCATTTCTCAAACCGTTCAGTTCCTAGCTTATATTTGCAGTGGGTCAGTTTATTTCTAACATTCTAATGTAAAAAGCCTGACATACGACCTCCATTGGCAAAGTCTAAAGATAGGATGCTGTTAAGAAAAACTCCCACTCAAAATCAAGTGGACACCAAATTTTACATAAAATTCTATTGAAGGCTACCCCATTTGTGAAAACAAGGATACTGTATATTTTCAGATGGTGTCCTGGGACTCAATAATTTTTACATACCTTTTACATACCAATCGTAGTTTCAATTTCTTTATTAATACAAATCATACTCTTCACAATTCAGTATTAAACTTGATATTGTTTTATAGTTACTTAATAATTGGGACTTTATTTCAGGCAATCAGCATCCCAGCTTTCAAATGCTTATCAGCTATGGCCAAAACCTCAATAATGAATTATATGGCTATTGAAAAGTAATTATGTATATGATCACTCCAACGCAGCTAAAGCCTTGTAAAAAGCCTCCTGGTTTTAACTTCAATGTGAAATCAGCAGGACTGTTTTCTCAATCTATCACCAAATACATATCGTTTTACTTAAAAAAACAAAACAAAACAAACCCCCACCTTATATATTGCTTAGCTTATATTTTGCTTACTTCTGCAAGCTAACTAGCTCATTGTTTCAAAAGTACCTCACTCTGTCAATCTCCTTGCTGAGAGAGACTTGCTAGAAAAATAAAAACCTTGCCCTTCCAGGAACAGGAAGTGGAACATTAGCTCAAAAAGAATAAATAACACTAATGAAGTACATTACTTTAAGAATAGTATATTCTTTATGTTAACTTCAGGTATACTTTCACTAAACAAAACCAAATGTGCTACTTACAAACCATTCTCTTCCTACACATCACCTTCTCCATTAATTAAAAAAAAATTCCATTTCAATAGGAGAAGTTTGAGAACCTCCTTAACTGTTTAAGGGGAACATGACTTATCAAAAACAAATTCCAGGTCCAGAGGGACCTGGACAAGCTTGACAAATGGGCTCATGTGAAGCTCATGATGTTCAACAAGGCCAAGTGCAAGGTCCTGCACCTGGGTCAGGACGACCCCTGGTATCAGGCTGGGGGATAAAGAGATTGAGAAGCAGCACAGCAGTGAAGGACTTGGGGGTATTGGGAGACAAAAGCTTGGACACGAGCTAGCAATGTGTGTTTGCAGCCCAGAAAGCCAACCACGTCCTGGGCTGCATCAGGAGAAGTGTGTCCAGCAGGTCAAGGGAGATTATTCCTCTGCTCTGGTGAGACCTCACCTGCAGTACTGCATCCAGCTCTGGAGCCCTCGGGTTCCAGAGGAGGTCACAAAAATGATCAGGGGGCTGGAACAGATCTTCTGTGATGACAGGCTGAGAGAGTTGGGTTGTTCAGCCTGGAGAAGTCTCTGAAGAGACCTTATTGTGGCCTTTCAGTGCTTTAAAGGGGCCTATAAGAAAGATGGGAACAGACTTTTCAGCAGGGCCTGTTGTGACAGAAGAAGGGGTGATGGTTTTAAACTAAAAGAGGGGAGATTCAGCCTAGACATGAGGAAGAAATGTTTTACAATGAGGGTGTAAAACACTGGCACAGGTTGCCCAAAGAGGCGGCAGATGCCCCATCCCTGGAGACATTCAAGGCCAGGCTGGACGGGGCTCTGAGCAACCTGATCTAGTTGAAGATGTCCCTGCTCATTGCAGTGGGGTGTTAAACTAGATAAGCTTTGAAGGTCCCTTCCAATCCAAACTATACTATGATTTTATAACCTAGAAAAATGAACTGTATTTCTGTAGTGGTTCGAAATAGAGTTAATTTTCTTCATGCAGTTTTTTCTCAGCTAGCACGGTCATTGTTTGGATTTAGCTTGAGAACAAGAGGATAACACGCTGGGACAGAATTAATGTTTTTCTTCAAGTAACTTTCCAATGGTTTTCAGCTGGAATGGAGAGCACATAAGAACTTACTGTTATCTTAGTAGTTGTCTGGGAGCCAAATTCTTTCTGGGCTGTCTGGAGGTGTGAGGCATTGAGGAAGGGAGGCATGGATGGGACAGACCTTGACTGACATCTGGGCTGACCAATGAGAATACTCCATGCCATTAGTGTCATGTTTCATTTTTAGTGGGAGTTGGGTTTTCCTGCTGGAGAGACAGAGACCCGTTGCAGTTTTGCTCTGTCTTGGTTGAGTACTGTTCGGGAGTTTCGTTAGTTCCATCTTTTGCTGCTTCGCTGTTTTGCAGTGGCCCTTGGGCCTTTCTGCCTTTTTCTCTCTTCCCAGAACTGGCTGCTTGGCACTGATGGACTTTGTGAGGAATTGTATTGAGTATATTTTACTTTATATTACATTTTGAATTTTATATAAAATGTTATAATTAGTAGTGTATTAGTGTTATTTTGTTATTTTATTAAACTGTGTTTATCTCAGCCCATGAGTGCTTCCCTTCCGATTCTCTCCCCTATTTGAGGATAGAAAAGGGGGGAGTGAGCAAGCGGCAATTGTTAGATTGCTAGCTTGGGTTAAGCTGCAACAACTTCTCATGCTACATTATTGATAAAATAGAAAAATATAAGGAGCTTCCCTTTTATTTAAAACCACTATTGGCAAAAAGTTGGTTCTTTGGCAAACAGGCCACTATGAAAGATTTGGAAAAAAATAATGTAGTTTAAACAACAACCAATTCTTTGCAGGTTCTCATCTTTCACAATTTCTGAAGTCTTGAAAGTCAGATGTTCCAAAAAGTTCTAGAAAAGCATTATATATTATACATTAAGTGTGTATATATATATATATATATATATATGTATCACTGTTCATCATCCATCCTTCCAAGTCGCCGCCGCCGCTTACAGAAAGACTTCAAGTTCCATTTGTCTGCATCCAACATAAAAGGTCCATTGTAGACAAACAACACTGTCATCTTGTCATTGTAAGTGAGATTCCGCAGGAGCTGGAGAAAAACACAAAACCCAAAGTCAAAATAGCTAGACATTCCCCATTATCTAACAAAGGTGAAGAAGGTCTACATAAAGACTTCTATCTTGAAAGGTCACTATAGCAGGATTATAGCTTTTCTGAAAGATGATGTATATTTGTTCCTAGAAATCCCTTAAAGAGACTCCACTCATTCTTCAGGCAATTTCCAAGCCTCACTATTCTTACTACAAGAAAAATCTTCATATGTAATGTGTACCCTCTTGCTGCAGATGTGGTCATTACTTTTTTGCTGTATCCACAATAGGCAGAGAATATTGGCTGTTTTTCTTTCTTTGCCAGGACAGGGCAGCAAATAGAGTTACTTGGGCACGATTATTATGTCTCTCTTCAGCCGCATGCTGCTCCAAGCTAAGCAGTTTCCATTAGTGGAAACTCAAAACTTTCAAAACTTCTTAAAAGTTGCACTCCTGTCTTCTGGAGTAACTCCAGCCACTGTACTACCTTTCCAAAGTGTAACAGCCAAGGCTGGACACTTACCGTCATCCAAATCTTGTCAGGCACGAGCAAGAGATGTCACACAAGCTATAGGGTTATCTGCAGTGCTCAGGATGACTTCTAGCAATTGACTTGCAGCTGATGCTCAGCTTGCCATCCACAGTAACTTCTCTTTCCCCAGTCATTTAGGCTTTTATGCCTTTAACCAGATGCTGTTGTTAATATTTCCCACTTAAACACCAAGCCCTATGCCTGGCTGTGCTGAAATACATCCTGTTTTCAGATAAAGTTACCTAATGTAAGATTGTTTTGAATTCTAACCTTGCTCTACAGCAAAGAAGCATTCACTCCCAACATAGTTATTATTTGCGTGTTTAATTTGCATAGACTGATATTAAAAATACTGATAAAAAAAAAAATAAACCCCTCACTCCTAAGGAGCACATTCAATTCATTAATCTATAGCCCTTCCTCTCTGTAACTTCCTTAAAAATATAGCTGGAGTAACAGTGTCAACATACTGAAAAAAACACAACAACAGTTTTTCCTGTATCCACTGGATAGATACGTGGAACTTAGCTCACTATGACAGTTTGTCATACTTTGTAGTATGTGATTATATACTTGCTTTCTAGTAAGTGAAGACTTACAGCATAGGCTCAGGAACTGCAAGCAAGTCACTGCAACAGCAGAATCTGGCTTCCTCCTCAGCCTGCTCTGTACAGCCTTTTAGTTATCCTCTGATGCAGCCCACTCAAACTATCTCATCAGCTGAAACCTTTACATGAAGTGCCATCTCAACAATGTTCTTTGTGATAGGCCACTGTAACTTCACCATGTTAGCTGTGGTGATCACCTACTTGCAGTTGATCAAAAGAGAGAGAAAGGAAAGAAGAAATACCTTCTTCCTCTTGAATACTGGTGCACCACATTCCTTGATCTTCCTCTTATCATAATGTTAAATGGACTTTTTTTTTTTTAAGCCTCCAAAATGTCTTACTTCTGCTTTACCATTTTTACTCTGATCTTTGCAGTTAGCTTTGCACACTCAATTTTCCCCCTTGTCTGTTCTTAGTAATTTGATAATGAGCACAACTTTTAAAACAGACTCTGAACCCTATACAGTAATTTTCTACAGTTCCTTCTATGTGGGAAGCATTATAGGTAGTAGAGCTATCTCTACCCTTTCAACATCCAAACCACTCTCTTATTTATAAAAGTAGGAGGGCAGAAAAGCCAGTAAGGACAGAAATCACAAGAAGACAAAGGTGCTAGATAACACATAGAACAAGAAAGAAGAAATGTGGACAGGAAACCACCAAAGTATGTGGAGGTACATATACAGCAAGATTGGAAGGAACATCAAGCATGATCTTCCTCTGACTTTCAATCAGTTAAATGCTGTTGGTGGCTTTTCTCAGGTCCTTCAACTGCTATTTACAGAAAAGAATACTACATACCAGCCAGATTTTCTAAAATACATTGAGGTACTGGATGCAGGCTAACTGCTAATATTAATAAAAAGCATAAAGCCCAGTACTGAATGCCTGTCTTCTTGATGTACTGATAACCTTCAATGGTTCGATCTGTTTTAGATCAATCTGAACGTAACATTAGCCTCTGTCAAAGGTGCAGGTAAAGAGCCACTATACTTAATAGTTCTTTCAAGCCACAGCATCACACCACTGCATCACCTACTAAATCAATTATCTTTCCTTTAAATTATTTTAACAGAAGAGCACAATTAAGCACTGGTCATTCTTGACTGAAAAGTCCTCTTCAAGCCATTCTCCATGGAGTATAGCACTGATATTTTCTGACCTTATAAATATCAGGTTATTTCTTGAATAGTTTTCCTCCTTAATGTTGGACTCCTCTAGTTCTTCAAACATCAGCAGCACTAGCCTGTTCCAATATCATTATCTGACTTGTTTGGAAATTGGTCTCTGCTACAATCCCAGCCATGTGTAAGCTACAGGCATTACATTTCACAGCCTTATTACATGGTAACCCCATCCAATGGTGGCTAACTTGTGATACTTCCACAGAGATCACACTTCCAGAATGTTTATGACAAGAAGAGCCTTAGTATGAGTTGTCTGCTAGGACTGTCCTTAAAATTGACAAATTCTCTCACAGTTTGCTTTAATATTACATTGTTAGGTAAAACAGAGGTAAGTTATACAGTGTTTACGGGGATATTATCACACAAAACTTAAGTTTTGAACTTTTTATTTCATTTTCCGCAACATACCTTTGGTGTAATAAGGAAGTACTGAGATGTGCTTTCTTTACAAGCAGTTTTCACAACCATTTCAAAAACTCTTCTCTCATTAATTGGATCCATTCCCTAAAAGAAAAAAAAAACAAGCCTGTTCTGTCTGCTATGTCATAAGCACCTGCATAGGCAAGAGGTTACATACTGCAGTATTGATCCTTACCTGGTTAATTTCATCTACAACCCTGAAAGGGCATTTGTTGAGCTCTTGTAGGGACATCAGGTACAACATAGTGGAAACACTCTTCTCACCTCCACTCTGATGAAATGGAGTCAATTCATGAAGTTCAGTGCTACTGTGGAATTTGACTCTAATGCGAATCCCGTACTTGTCATACTCCTCCTATGAAAGCCAGTACCTGTTAAACTCAGTTTCTCTGTATGGCAGCTTATTTGATAACGATATACAGATCAAAGGATATTTACATAAAATGTTTTACATGGGTCTATGAACTACTCAAGTTCAACTTAATATCAATATATTAATTCTGTTTCATATATTTTCCTTAAGTCCGATCTATTCTTGTTAGAGAATTTTCAATACCACTCCCTCCTCGTGACAATAATTTATTTATTTCCAAATCCCTAGTAAGAAAGACTGCATACATATTAAGAACATCACAATGGACAAAAAATTCTTAGCTAGAAAAAGCAGAAAGCAATGCCCCTATATATTCCATTAATCAGAAAAAATGTAGTAGGGCACATACTACTATCAACTTGAACAGTGGGGTTATGTGGTGGCAGGGGGGGTGTGTAGGTTAGGATCCCATTTCAACCTCTTCAACTGCAAGCAGTCTAATTAAATCCTTCCCCTTTCCTCCACTAGCAGATTGACATACAAAGCCCCTACAAATTCCACCATGACAGCAATTTTCCCTGTACCAGATGGAATTTAACATTGGAGAGGATCTATCAGATCCTCTCAGGTAAGTCATGTTTTGGTGTTCCTGGTGTTTTACTACACCTGCAGTCAGACAAACATCCTCAAGACTGGAAAGTGTAAGGTCTTATATTGGCATTTACTTTCATGTACTACAAATCTCTGTTGCTTCTGGTGTACCGGTATTGTAGAAACACTGAACTGCGAATCCTTCACGGTGAGACAAATGCATACACACCTTAGGAGAGAATGAAGGTGACCTAACATAGTTATAAACTCATGGTTGCTAAGTGACAACTTTTTCCAGTTTTGAAGACAGGTCACTTTTCTCATCCTCTATGTTTTCCCTGTTGGCAAAGGACTGTCACTTTCAAAGACAAACTGAAGACGTGCCTTGAGAAGGAGTGCTATACGATCATGAGAGGCACACTGGAACAAAGCAATGCTTAATGCAATTAAAACTATTTTCAAGATGATTTTGGTTACCATTTCATTCTCCCCTGCTATGGAACAAATTTCTTCTTTGGTATTTAATGCAGCTTATCAGAAGAATAATTAGCTTCTCAGATTTGCAGATTGTAGTTTAATATCTATGCCTGATAATCAGGAGCCTAAGAAGGAAAATCATGTGGCATGCTTTCAAAACAAATAAATGTTGCTGCACTGACCTTTCTGGAGGTGGTATTTTGCTAATAAGACATTCTCCTAATCAGTGAAGATAAGAGCACCATGGCTTAGATGAACTTCCTCCATTTAGTACAATTTGGTACTGTATTGTCAGGATCAATCTCAACAGACTCACAGTCCGCCTTGCTTATGACCAGGAATACAGCATAGTGGTGTGAACAAATATCCTTAAATTCACAATTTAGTTACTGTTTCTTCTCCAACAAATACTTGCAAAGCTTTTGCCATACTCTTTGGAAAGGGATGAGGCTGTGAGACATGACGAACACAATGACTTAATATAAAGAGAAAAAACACCCCAGGATCTAAGGCCTCTAGGCCCACTGTACTTTCATATGCGTTGGCATAGACTGAAACTTGGCTCGGAGAAGTTTACAAGGCACAGGTTGGCAAAACCTCCAGTAAAAAAGATCCACCTTCCTTTCACAGCCACAATGGCACCAGAAAGTCAGGTCTTTGTTGCCAGACTACTGGGAATACCAGTTCATGTAACTGACAGATATTCCAGGAATGAGCATCAGGAATGATGCTCAAAACTCCCTGTGGGCAATGGAGGAAGGTGAGGGTTATCACCATTAGCACTCTGAATTCTTGTTACCAAGTCATAATGTTCACTGAGGCTTCTGCTAGAATGTCAAGGAAAAACCTAGTCAAGTGTTTCACACAGGAGGTGTTATCAAATCTCACGGTTCCTGCAGGGCAGGCTAACAGAGGCTTGAACTTCGGTATCACAGGAATATTCTAACAAAAGTAATTCTGCCTCAAGGGTTTCTCTTTTGATATTTACAGGTCAGGACAAAAGAGTCTCCTGCAGAGAAGGCTAAGGAATCCAAGCTCTAGAACAGATTATCTGCTTCTTTGTATTATAGGCATTGATGCCTTGATGAAGAAGTGTTAGTTATTGGCACAGGACCACTAGCTAATCTCTTAAACTATTTGTGACATCTTTGCAAGAAAAAAGGAAGACCTTCCAAAGAAGATACTCAGAAAGACAGTCCAGGTTCCCTCTGTTTTTACACTACTCTATGGTTTTTCTATATACTCTCTCACAACTTACTTTTAGATAAAAGATAATATTACTGCAATATAGATCTGACTCTGTAGGTCACTATTAAAAGAACTGATAAGTCCATGTTTTAATGTCCTACTGTTTCATAATACAATACATTTTTATGCAGTTCCTGTAAAGAGCTTTGTCAGTCACTATTCTTCCTCAATAACTACCACTTGAAGTATTTTAAGAAAAGCTGCTTGAAAACAGCAAACAAAATGTTTAAGTGTCACTTTAACTATTGTTCAGTAGATGCAATATATATGAGAGTCTTAAAATCATCATTATTGAGACCAACTTAAAACAAAACTCAATTTCTCTTCACAGCCCACTGCACTGAATATTTCTCCCTAGAGTACTACTGATGCTTTAAACTCTTAGTCAGAGGTAAATCCTGCTTATAAATGTTACCGAGGACGTAACAGGCTGGGCCATATGATTGCTACTTCCAAAACAGACAAAATGCCAGCAGACTTGAGTAGAAACTACAATCAATACAACACTTAATAATAGTAGATTTATCCACGAAATGATAATAGAATAGTGCACCTTATCTAAAAATGTAGAATTAAATCACTAACTTAATAAATCTGAGTTACAGCTAAAGTCAACACAATGCTTCTAACTGAGCCCTGTAAGCTGTGCATAGCTCACGTAAGTCAGTGAGTTGAAGTCCTGTGCAGTGCATATGGACAAGGACTCATTTTCCTTTAATCAGACTGATAAGTCAGTTTTAGCAAAAAAAAAATGTTATTTTTTCTCCAGCAATATACAGGCAAAAGGTGATGTACGAAAATACGAATGTTATTCTTCCATCCGAAAATTAAATCATACCTCATTTTCCACGTGAAGATCAACTTCACCAACACACTGCATAGAACTAAAGAAGCTACTGAACTTCTCATTAATTTGTTCAATCAGACTTTTCAAGGGGTTTAGCCACCTTTCTTTGACCTACAAACAGACATTTCAATGTAAAAGCATTTTATAATTACTGAGTTTTCATTTAAGATAGCATTTAAATTCAAAAATATCATAATTACAGAAGTTAACATCTCAGATTACACTCAACTTGAAGTGTTACCCTTTATTTTTGTACATATATTCTATCCTAATAAAGACATAATGATAAAAAAGTGATAATTTCAGCTATTACCTTGGAAATGTTTTGCTTATAGGCATCCAGTTCATTTTTCTTTTTCTCTAAAAATTCTGTCAGCTGCTGTATTTCTTCTGTCTGCTTATTGTAATCTTCAACAACCTGCCAGAATAAAAAAATAACCAAGCAGTCAACAAATTGTTTCCAAATTCTAAACCTTGACTGTAAAAATATCACACTGCACTGATGCTGTTGAAACACAATTACATAGATCATTGCACTGCACACTGAGCAAGACACATTTCTAGCTTTAAAGCAAAGAAACTGTATAGCATTGCTTATATCAGGTTATTGCAACTTATTTTTTTAAAGGCAGAGAACACACTGTTCTTTTGGAAGAACCTACTTAAAATTCTAACAGATGCAGAATCTGGCATTTACGACACATTGTTCCTGCTGTCTAGCTTATTATACCAAGAGATCTAGCACAGAGTGGGAAGCAAGTATAATACGGGTGGAGGGGGAAGATGGGAGGGCGGAGGGAAAGCAGTGAACATACCGAAGCATTCAGGCCTGTGAAACAGGAGGCCCTGGTTCTCTCCTCATTCAGACAAGCATCAATTTCCTCCAATGTGTTTGGAAGAGCCTGAAAAGCCTACAAGAGAAAGGATGCACAGCAATGCTAATGAAGGACTCAAGTTTGCTAAAAAGAAATCAAATAAGCCATAAAATATTTAATTACTTTTTATCAGGATGTCACATATTTAAAACTTAACACAGTAAGACTCCCTCGCAAACTATTCTGGACACAGAAAGAAGGCTAGAAGTGCTATTACATAACAAAGATACATAATTAATTGCTCCTCAGTTGCCCACCTTGTGCAGGTACAGATGCTCACAGACTTACTATAAGCAAGGGGCTATGCTAATTAAATCATGCAAATACTTCTAGAAGCTTGGAAGACCTCCAGGTAAGCAGGTGGGCCCAGACTCCAGGTTTTTTGTGTTGCTCCGTGAGAGCAAGAAGCTAGAAAAATATGGCCTCTAATTACTTCTATAAACACAAGAGTACAGATTTTAATTGAGATTTCAGATCAAGTTTTCTCTCCTCTGCACACAGAACTAAGTAGTAGCCAAAAGATATCTCAGTACTATTTAAAGGTGCTTTAAAAGCATAACTGACAATATATAAGTCAACATTAGCAGAAATACATATGATCCTTTACTGGTAGCATTCTAATACAAAATAGATATTTTTCTTGCTAGACAAGTTAGAATGGTGTATAGCATACAGAATTTAGAAGATATCTGGAGATTTGGTTTGTACATACAATTTGAAATTCTTTTGGAAGATGTTGATCTGGACTCAGTTTGCAGACCTGTCGAGCTTTGTTCAGCAATTCCTTGCAGTTCTCTGTAAGAACTCGCTTCATATCATCCAGTTCACGAAACCGTTGCTGTTAGAAAATATATTAAAGGTATTAAAATACACATTTTTTTACTTTATTATGGTTTTTCAGTGGTGACACCAGCATACTGGCAACAAACATCTGAATCAGAGAATGTAGGTGAAATCAGACTGCTTAAAGGTCAAAAATCGTTTTTTCCACACACGAACTCATACTGCTTCTCTGTTTGAAGTCAACAGATGCCAAGGTAAACTGATCAAAATCATGTTCTTGTAATACAGCTAAATTTATTTTCTCTCAACTAGACAACTGCGCATGTAGATTCAACATATGTCTCAAAATAGACTATTTTACTTGAAATCCTTTACAAGCCAAAACACAATTATAAGCCTTATTGTTTTTTAGCTTCCATCTAACTGTATTTATCTGCTTGAGAGAACATGGTGACCATGATGTACACTGAATGGTATTTTACATGAAATTTTACAGAGTAAACATCATAATTAAACAATCAGAAGTACTTTGCTGTTTCATATTCTACCTCTGTAATACAGCCAGCAAATGACAAACCAGAAACAGACATGATTTTTAAACTAGTGCTGAAAAATAAGTGAAAAGAAGGTACAGTTTCTGATTCTGAACAGTGGTCTCAAGGCTAAACTCAGGAACTTACTACAGGTAAGCAGCCAACCTAGCCCTATGACTTTTATAATGCCATGCTACCACAACAGTAGTTAAAATACAATACACAAAATATGATACCTTCATGGAACAATAAGCTAACAATGATGTCAAATAAGCAGTATTCAGGCAAAGAAATCTGGAGAGCCATAAGTACCTCTTTACCTTTGCTCCCAGAAATCCTTGTCACTATGTACCAAGCCACTGGAGCTTTTAACCCAAGTTATTTTACTATACATTTACTTGGTGATTACACATACAATCCATCTTTTTAACACCCAGTAACACCATGGGAATACATTGTTTTCACTTTTTTCAGAAGCACAAAATTCTAGCTCAAAATCCATATGAACAATATTTTGCTTCAGAACTTTCTTCTGACTTTAAAGTTTAGTTATGCTCCTACACTTGGGAGAGCTTTATCTTCTCAGTTTTTATTGCTGTGTACTTCAGTTAATGGGAGCCCTCCAGTGGCAAAAAAATTTCAAAGTGTTGATTTGAAGAATATAGTTAGAAAAGTGTTCATTACACATTTTTAAAATACAGGACACAGACATTGATAGCAATTCACATTACTTTCTGGCAATTGAATTAATTTTTATATACTAAATACAACAGAAGCAGTAGTAACTAAAGTGATCAAGAGTGATCATTGAGTTCCCACACTCAAGAATTAAGGCTACTGTTCTTTACAGCATTATCAAGTCAAAAATCCTGATCTTCCTTCTTTCCACCAAGCACTAGGAAACATACTTCGTTTTAGAGGTAAGCATTTCACAGTCTTCACAAACACATTATAAAGTTATTTTTCTATGCTGTACCGTTGTTTTCAGAAAGGTAAAAAAAAAAAAGGCCTTTTTCAGACTTTTTTCCCCCTTCATAAAGTCTATTGTAGAGAAGGAGGGACATGTCACAAGGGGGCAAGAAGGACTGGCATTAGAGCTACACAGATAAAGAAGCAATGAGCAGTGGATGGCCCTCTTTTTGGTTACAGCCAACATCTCATGTCATTCTGAATTATCACAAATAGAACTGTACATCACAATGCTTATGTTCCATTATATATCTGCATATGCAAATGTAAGCACACATGTAATACATTCAACAAACAATATTTTAGATACATTTTAGAAATTTCTAAATTGAAACTGGACTGTATTTTTGATCCCAGAAATTTAAAAGCCAACTGGCTTCATCCAAAACATGTCTGACCTCAAGACAACGAAAGCAAAGGATTCAGTGAAAAGCAACATGCCCATATTTTTCTATACCAGAAACATCAATTTTATGCTCATGTGTTTGACCATTTCCAAAGCCAAAGCCAATTCTGAATAATCTGAAGCGGGGAATCTCAGCTCTCAATTGTACATAAGGCTCCCACTTGAAACCATGCGGGGCTGCATGGAACATTTCAGGTTGATCTCTAGGCACTGAAAATCTGAAACTGATTCAACACTGAACATGCCAGACTCAAACCTAAGGCAAGCAAAATTCTTCATGGTGTGAAAAGGAAAATACTTGTTTGGCCACACGAAAACCTCAGCATTCAAACAGGAAGACTGGGAAGTAATAGACACTTGATGTGGTTATGAAGCACGTACTAAATAAAGCATATAATAAAGTACATTGTAAATAGAATTTTGATAAATAAATAAAGAGACACAAGTTTTGATTACTTCTCCCTCCTATATATTAAAAAGTGCATGGTGATGTTAAGGTTTGTGTTGATTTCCAGAAAGTGCCTCAATAAAACCCATTTAGATAAAAAAATAAATCTAAGTAGAAAGAATTACTATTTTGAATAGAGATGCTACCATGAAAAATCACAGCCTAGACAGAACTTTACGTTTGTTTTAGCCAACAGCATAAGAACCAACCTGGAAGGAGCTTAATCTGGGTACTTCAAGGAAGTGTTGTACTACTGCAGGGCTGCAATTACAGCTTCCTGAAAGGCATCTCCCTAACAGCAGAAACCAATCACATTCTGTTTGCACAAGCAATCTGTATTCTGTTGTGCTCATCAGCACTGTAACTGGTTTTGGGCAAAATAAGAAGCTAGTTAAAGAAAATATAGTTACTAGTAGCCAATGTCTTCTCAGGAATTCGAGTTTGAATGCAGGCTTGGTGACAGCATTTAATTATTTGAAGTTCAGAGATTTACACACAGAAAAACAGAATCTGCATTTTCTTAAAACTTGGCTTAAGGCGCAAATGCTGCGATATACATACTGAGTATTAATACCAATGATTTAAATTTACACCAAATGAACCTGAAAATTAACAAGCTATCAAAGCAAAACAATTAGCAAGGCTCTTTCAAAAAACTATCATAAACATGCAGGCGACTGTGCCAATTATCTAACGAGCAGATGGGGCTAAAAATCCTCCCTCACGTTCAGCATGGGTCACCAACACAGATTTGCTTTGTAGGCTCATTAAATAAATTAAATACAAGAAGTTGTTAAAGTAACACTAAGGTTCCCACTTGAACTGCAATGACAAAATACAAACCCTGGAATCTGTTGTTGCTAATTTGACTTGTTCCAAAACACACTTTTTTGACCTTTCCATCTAAGTGGTTAAAAAGCCCCACCATAAAGCAACAAACATGATGCTCTCTCCTCAGTATCCCAGTTCCAAGACCTCACAAAAGGAACATATGTGATCTTCTCTTAGATGTACTAAGTGGGGTTTGTGTTTGCTTCAAATCTTAATCAGATATTTATTATACTTGGGTATTATAAATAGCTCAGGATTGCTTGGGAGATAAACACCATGAGTAAGTCCTAAGTATTAACAAAGTTTAGTGGCTTCTTTAGCTGATACCCAACATTCCAATTTCAATGACTGCATCATAACCAGCACATGACCTGAGGATTAAATAGAGAATTAATGGTCCCATAATTGTAATATTCAGGCTCCAATTTAGCTCACTACACAGCATTTGTAAAGCATACTTATTTCTATTTCTGTTTGGCTTCCTCTTTTTTGCAGGTTTGTTTACTTTAAAAAAATATGCAGCAACAGTTTGCAAGACTTCCTTGAAGTGTTGTGATGGCACCCTTAGAGGCAGCTTTGGAGCAAGAATACTGTAACACAGTACTGCTGTAGGATCATACCCAATGTATCACACCTAAAGCCCCAAAGAAGTTGGAAGAAAGGGCCAATTTAAACGTATTCTTTCAAATAATATTTAGTTTGAGATCAAACTAGTAAGTACTGAGTTTTTCCCATGGAAATGAATCTCTTGAGGCAGAAAATAAGAAATAAACCACAGAATGTACAACATACATCATTCACAGGGCAACAGAGGAAAGAGAATTTTTTTAAAAAGGGACTAAAGCCTAATATCCAAATATAAAAATTGACCTCTATGCACCAATCCATGAGAGACCACAGAGTCCTCTGCTCTTAGGAAAGAGTACTTGCTTGTGGAACTAATTCCTCAGAGATAGTCTTTTCACCTGAACACAGCATAGCTTCCCAATACCATCAACAAGACTACTTATCCTCCTTTTTGTCCTTCAAAAAAGGCATTTAATTACAGCATGAGAAAATAAGCTATGAAAGAAAGGTAAAACAGCTCTGCTCTACTCTGATACAGTACTTTTTCCCATGTGGTTTGGGGCTACTTGTCTACAACAGGCTTAGAAGAAAAATACTACTTTCAAATAACAGCTAGCCTTTTTACAGACACTATGCACTATGATAAAAAGATCCAGGACGTGACTGCTCAGCACGTTTTCACAGAAGCTAAGCTGTCTTACTTGAGGAAGGCAAAGCTCCTGCTCAGCTTTAAATGAAGAGGCTGAAGTCAAACTACAGAAATCAAGGCTAAATATTTAGCAACACTAATATCCATTTCTAAACAAAGGCAGAGACAGAGTCATCCTTTTCTATAACATAAAGGCTTCCACAGAAGATGTTTTCATAGTAAATACCCCAGTATTCATAGAAATGGTTACCTCTGCAGTTCTTAGCTGTACACTTGCTGCTTTATACTCTGATTCTAGTCTGTTCTTCTCAGCAGCCGCTGCAGTGCTCTGAAGAACCAAATCTGTTTTGAGGATGTTCAGTGATATGCAATTCTGCATAGGAAAACAGAAAATGTCCTTTTTTTCCACAAGAGACTCAATACTGATATAATCACTACCAAGCTTTAGAAACTATCAATTTTATAGACATAGCATAAAACCTCACACTGTGTTCAGTTCTTCAACACTATGTCTGTCAAATTCAATGAAAAAGGTGACTTATTGGTGACCCAAGCTCATAAAGATGTATAGTCCTCATGTAGTTTTAATCTGTAAGCATACACATACCACTTCCAACCAGATGATTTTATACCAAAAAGCACGCATTCTCCTTCCCTACACCATATACTTACACATAAAATCTGAGAAAAGGCAAAGCCATCTCAATCTTTTCTCAGAGACACATGTGGATTTTGGTGGACTTTGGAAGTCACACAGAGAGATGGAAAAAGGTCAGAAAATAAATACATAAGATACATGCCTCTCTCACTGACAATGCAAAATGACTGATGGGATTGACAGTTAACTCCTGTGTCCTAACTGGAACAGTGTATAACAGAAGGCTCTATTTTGGAAGTTCCATAGCAGACTTCAGTGATCCCCAGAACCTGGTTTGACAATTTGGAGACTAAAATGAGTCAGCCTCAGGAATGGTGTATAGGATTCAAAATTAGCAATGTTTTTGACTGTGTGAAGGGTAGCTTCAAACCTTGAATTATGGGGCATTGACAACACTGGTTTAGTATTTTTTTTTTTTTTTATGATCAGCATATAAATACAAAGGAGTCCTCTCTTAATGCAGGAGAGGACAAAGTTCCAACTGTAGATCCAGGGGATCTGCAAGGCAAAGTTTTGAGAGTGTCGGCTTCTGAACACAACGGTGAGCCAAGGTCTGGGATCTAATTGTCTATTTCTCATTTCAACACAAAGTTTCTACAACATGAACTTGGACATAAGAATAAATTTACTAATTTCTAATCTGCTTAAACAGTTTAAAAACAATTATCACAGAAGTAAACTGGAAAAAACAAACAAAACAAAAGAGTCGCGATGCAACAAGATTAAAACTGGAAAAAGTTAAGATTATTCAAAGACAACAGCACAATGAGAACCACATGCAAAAGCAGTGCCAGAATCCGAAACAGTGGAACAAGGCTGTTTGTAAAGAACTGAGGAGTATTAGGTATTGTGCCAGGTACACTCTGCCGTGTGTATTTCTGTAAATACACATGCAGCCTGTCACTCTAGTTGACTGTTCCACACAAGCCCCAGAACTCTTTAAAAAAAGTAGAGCATATTGCCACCACACAAACACATAGAAATCCCATATATGTTTTAAATTCCCTTCTGTGGCAGAAGTGAGTATGCCTGAAATGTACGACTACCTAACTTTTTATCACTTTAATAGCCTACAGCTAGTGTAATTAAAAACCTAGTTAGGAAAGTACAAAGACTCTCATAAACCTGGAAGAATTAATGAGGTTTGGTTTGGGGATGACCAGAAATGTATGGATTTCAAAAATTTTCATAAAACATCTAATGAAACACCTTTCTTGTATCAGACCATTTTCTTCTTTTCAGTATGAACTACCATATATTTCACACAAAGTAAGAAAATTAAGCTGATAAATAACTGAAATAAATTCCTTTTGTAATCAATAACTGTTTCAGGCAAATACCATCCACCCTCACCTACACCCCTGGGTATACTGAGAACCACACCATACATGCAAAATCTGTTTTCCTATGTTCGGTGAAAAAGAAAGACACTCCTCCTTCAGGCAGGTCATAGAGCAGACAGTGAACAACTTTTAAAACAGCAACACACTTCGACAGTTTATGTACTGGGAAATGGGAAACAAATACAAAAATCAAAAGCATATTCTAGAAATTCCTGGTATGAATACAGAACATTGGCACAAGTTTTGAAAAGAGTTAGTTTTCAGTACTGTTATTACCTGTCCAAGTTCTGTAAGTTCTGTAAAGCAACCTACAGCCTAAGGAACCCTTCTAACATAGCAGGTGCCATTTCTTGGGCACTTTCAAAATTGCTTTTGTTAGCTGACCCAAAGGTGATCTCTGAGACACTCCAATTTTTCTTATTAACAAACAGAAAGTGTCCACCCATTTGGAATACTTTTTTCTTTATTTATTATATAAATACCAGCAACTGAAGTGTACTGAAATCAGCCTCACTTCACAGGTAATACTCAACTCTTTCTCAAGCGAGAACACATTTCAAAATTAGTAAGGCATGACAAAGGAACAATATACATGCTCAGTGTGGATACAAGAATGGCACCATTTCTTGCTGATTACAAAAGCACAAGCAGATTCCCTTGGGACTAAAAGTAACTATTTCTTGTTCCTTAGTTACTAAAAAAATCAAAAACAACCTAAGAAAATTCACCAAGTGGCTGCTCCCATTATTAGGAAGGTTAAGCTAAAGCTACAATTAAATCCAGACTGTTTTTCCTTACAACTTTTTATTTTCTCTTTAAATAAAAACGACAACAAAAAAGGAGATTATGAACTAGGATGGAAGGAACAGTTCACAGAATTATGCACTACTGTGAAAATGTACAGGCTGAAATGGTTACACAGTTGATTCCTAGTTCATTCCTGTATTTACTGAATCAGACCATGAATTGTAACATTTCAGTCACTAAAAGTCTAAATCCACACAAGCAAACAATCTACAAATTGAACCAATGACAGAGGAACAAGTTCAAGTTCATAAAAGCTTCTGAAGATATTTATCTTGAAGCAAGTTAGCTTGTAAACATTTATAGTAACACATTAAAATATTGCATACGTTCTACTTAAGTAACAAGAATTTGACTTTTCAAAATAGTTAATACTAAGTTAAAAATACATACCTTTACGAGATGCATTAATTCAGTAACAAGTCTTACTTTCTGGATATTTATTTCTTTGATCTTTGCATTTGCCTGTTGAGACTCCTTCTCTAGGTTGATAGCATCTTGTTCTAGCTGTCTTAAACTATGGGAGGAATCAATATTTGATTAATCCTGATTAAAAACAAGGAGTACAAAAATGCAAGAATAGGAATCTGTATATCTAATCACTCCAAAACACATTAGAGGCATTCCCAGTCTATGCACTTTAAACCTAAGAAATTCAAAAGACACAAAAATCATAATTAAAAAAACTGATTTTGGCTACTAAGGGGATCACTCAGTAACCATACTCCTTTACTTCTGTAAATTTCAGATTTAAAAAAAAAATCAGTGTAAGGATGACGTTTTCGTTCTGCTACGGTCTCCTTGCAACAATACAACAGACGAGAGTTCAGAAGGTTTGCTTAATTGTTGTTACACATATACTAGTAAAAAGAAAATTGTGTCCTCAACTTACTGCAGAAAACCAGAATTTTCACTTGTTTTAAACCTCCAAAACATATAATTATGAAGAACTTCATATGAATATTCATGATGTTTAGTGAGCTGCAAAGCATTTGGAGATCTTTAAAAACGGCCAAACAGGCCAAGAGGATGATCCAGGAAACCACAAACTGATCATTCTTTCTTTGATCCCTGGGAAAAACTGTGCAGTAAGTCCCCTCAGGAAACAATTCTAGGGGCATCAGGGAGGAGGTGATCAGGAAGAATCAGCAAACATTTACCACAGGTACATCATACCTGATGAACCCATTGTAAAATGACTGGATGACAAGAGATCAATTTCAGCACAGCTTTCCTTTGGGTTATCTAATAAAAGCTTACCTGCACACTCAAAAAGGAAAGACAATAGCAGGTGGGGGAAATCCAAGTAATACCGTACCCTGGCTACCCCCAGGCCCATCACAGGAGCCATCAGCCCATGAAACACTCATCTCCACAAGCCCAGAGGAGCACAGGGGCACCCTAGCAGGCAGGAACTCAAATTAAGGACTCAGAGGAAGGGACACCCTGTCCCAAGACAGGCTCAGCACCAGTGTCCAGGTGTGAAACCCAGCAAGATAAGTCAACACCACAGCACCCTCTGGTCTGAGGGGTGTTGTTTGCTGGGGTATAGGAGACGCTACAGGATCCAGCAGAAAAGCATTTTGGGACTGTGCAGGACTTATGACTGGATATTCAGGGGAGAAACCAAATGTGGGGAGACTTGGAAAGAAGTGCAGGAAAATGCAGGGATGTGGGGATAAAAGGAACAGTTACATGTAAACAGCTGGTTGGTCAATACACTAGTCCAGCCATGCCTAATTGGCACACTCTTTTCTTATTCAGTTCCATTTTCACTCTTTTCCTGGGCTAGGGACTCTCTATTCACATGTGTGTATGGGACTGTAAGTACAAGCAACTACAATCAGATCACAAGTCAGAGGAGAGGGCCTACTTGTCTGTGGTGCCAGCACCTGAACACCAGAGTGAGAATTAAGTCACTGGAGTGGGATTACAAATCAGAGGTCCATGGTACCAGCACACAGGTTCAAGTCCAGGTGTGAAAGTGAGTATCTAATCCATAGTGATGACCAAGCCAGACTAGCTAGCAAGTAGGTGAAGTGGCCTGAGAGCCAAGGGGGTACATGTGTCACCAAGGGCAAGACCACAGGAGGAGACAGCTATTGGAGGGACCAAGGGGGTCCAGCCTAGGTGCCAGAGACCATGAGGTCTGCTGTTTCTAGGAGTGAGACCTGCTGGCATATCTATGTGTTGAAAGGTTAAGATGTCAGAGGTAATGGCTATTAGGGGTGACCAGAGGAGTCACAGCTATCTCTGTGCATTTGTATGCCTGTGTGTTGCTGCGGAGAAGCCCACTGAGCTGGCTACTGGGAAACCAAGGAGTCCCAGACAGTTCTGCAGATGTGCACATGGGTGAGTGAGGCAGCCTGTAGAGGCAACTGGAGCAGGGCTGCAGCCTCTGGGGTTTGCATGCCCAGTTATCAGCAAATGAGGAGATGGAGGTCCATGAGCAGCTACAGTGCACACACAATGTGGAGACCCAGGAATCCATGTTGCCATATGTATGAGTCTCACTAGGTAAGTCCCATCCTGTTCAGGCAGAGTAGGAACATGATGAGGCCACTGGTACTGTGTTTGCTATACTGCTCTGTGTGTCTGTCTGTGCAGCTGGTTGTCTGTAAATATGTGCATATGTGCTGTTTAGATGTGCTCTGTGTGAACATGTCTACTGGGAAGACAGTAATGGTTGAACCTGGGAGCATTAAGATGCATCAGTTGCCTCTTCCTCTCAGGCTGCTGGATCCAGGCCTAGTCACCTCACTTTTTCAATGCTGTCTCCCACAATACTGTTGTGCTCAAGTTGAAAGACTACAGTCTGGATAGAAGGAAGACTAGATAGGTTAAAAAAAAGTGTTTGGATGGCCAGTCATGGTTAGTCTGTTGTACTCTCCCTGGAGGCCAGTATGAAGTGGTGTACCACAGGATTAAAAACTGGGGCCTGTCCTGTTTAACAGCTCTGCCAGTGACACAGAGTAGCAGAGAGCACTCTGGTCACATTTCACACTAACTGGGGGCACAACAGGCCAGCCACTGGAGGTGGGCTCCTGAGGCTGGAAGAAGGGGTCAACAGAAGCCTCATGAGATTCAGTGAGGACAAGTGCCAAGTCCTGCCCCTGCAAAGAAAGTGGGTCTGGAAGTGATACAGCATCAGCACAGACAGGCTGGGGAGAAGCTCTGCAGGGAAGGACTTGAGGTATTGGTGGACAATTTGCTAAGCGTAAGCCAGCAGAGCACCCTGGCAGCAACATGGCCCCCCAGTACACTTGCCTGTATCAATGGAAGCATAGGCAGGAGGAGAGTGATCTTTCCTCTCCGTTCAGCACCACACCTAGTTTCGTCCCCTGCCCCGAACATCAACAAACTGAAGCAAACTTGGACAGCAACCAAGGTGGTCAGGGGCTTGCAAGAACAGGAGGAGGGTGCTCAGCTTGTTCGCCCTAGACAAGAGACAGCTTTGCAGCAACTAATAGCAACCCCCCAATATTCCTCCCACAAGGAACACGCTATACAAAATGGAACGAGGCTCTTATAAGAGATGCATAGCAAAAGGATGACAGTGGACATAAGTTGAAAGAAGAAAGATCCAGACTGGATGTCAGCAGAAACTTTTTCCCCATAAGGGCAGTCGAGCAGTGGAACAGGATGTCCAAACAGGTTGTGCAATCTCCATGGAGACTTTCAAGATGCAGTAGGATACAGCCCTGAAAACCTTGTCTGAATTCAGTGTTGACCTTGCTTTGAGAACACAGCTGGACTACAGACTACATGAAATACCTTCCAACCTATGCGATTCTGTCATTATATATTACTTTCAAAATTCTATCCAGCTTTATTCAGATACTACTATCAATTAGAAACACAAATACTTGGAAATAGTTATACTCACTGCAAGGATGATTTAAATAATCGCTATCACTACAGAAAGATCCACATTATACAAGAAAATTTTTAACAGCCTTTTCTGTAACAGTGTTAGGATCCTTACTCCTGTTGAAAACTAAGAATCACAGAATGTTAGGGATTGGAATGTAACTATTTTTTCAAAAGGAAGAATTTAATCAATATTTCTTTAGCTAAAAGGTCCACCTCCTACCTTCAAACAATATTCTGTATTCTAGTAAAACACCATGACAATACATATACACTTAATAAGAAACCTGAGAGCAATATTTGGCTTTGAGGCTAAGCTGACATCCACAACGTTTAAAGTAGCTTCTTTTCACAGCAACCTAGATACTTGTGATTATAGAGCAGTTTATTCTGGTCCCTCTCACATCTCTGCAGGTTTGTTGTTTGGGTTTTGTTTGTTTTCAATCTTTTTTTAGTTTAATGCACCATACATAACAAAAGGGCTGTCCACATAAGCACAAGCACCAAGTTTCAGAAAATGAAAAGTGTGGCATAATCATATAGGAGTATTTGAGGGTACAAGGTCTGCTTGGACTGTGTTACAGGAGTGGAGGGTGTGAAGCCTGGGGCAATCTCATGTACACTGCCTTCTGGGACTGTAAGATAAGTGAAATACCTCTTGAACCATGCCCAGGTTCTCCCGCATGACAAAGCAGTAACGGAAGAACTAAATGCAGAGGCCCACAAAACCAGAAAATGCATTGCGACAAATACTGTGGACAAGCAGGATCCAACTCAACCCCTAACAAGCTTACTGAGTACCATTTACATACCTGATGGTATTATCTAGTTATGTGCTACCATGATAGAAGACTATGGTAATATTTGAGTAATGACTGCAATGCTCTCTCACTTTAACCTGTGATTCTATTTCAGGAAACCATTTGGAAATTGTTACATGGTTTCTCAAATACTGTTTTAATCTCCATTTCTAAACATCATTGTCTTTATTATCACCTGTATCTGATGGTCAGTTACTGGTTACTTTGTGAAGGTAAAAGCACACTGGAGTAAGAGGAAGCCAAAACACTTCTTGGACACAAGACAGAAATTTTTCACAATGAGAACAATCAGCCAAGAGAAAAGTCTCCTCAGGGAAGTGGTGGATTCCCCAACACTGGACACTTTTAAGGTCCAGCTGGACAGGGTGCTGGTTTGTCTTGTCTAGACTGTGCTTTTGCCGAGAAAGTTTGGACCAGATGATCCTCTCAATGTGATATTCTATAATACCTTTCTTATTAAAATTGTTCATGTTTCATCGATAATATAGTTGTTTCCTACCTATCATACTTCACACCAATTTTTGATTCCAACTGTCTCTTCTTGTTTCCTCTCTCAAAAAGCTCCTTCTTCTGTTGCCTGAGCTCATTGTCCCTGTGTTCCAGCTGTTTCTGTCTCGCAAACAGTGTAGTCAAACGCATATCCAATGACTTTATCTTGTTGTTGATGTCCTGAAATAAAAGAATACACACCACTAGCATTCGCACTACAAACATACCATACTAACATACGCAAGTAGGCTGTGACACAAGTAGGCTGTGCTTATTGCATGCTAAAATGGATAGCAGTTCACATCATAAAGAGCACAGAAATATATATTCTTACCTGTTGTTCATTTTCCAATTGTCTTCTTTCATCTGTATCCACTGAACTAGTGAGAAACTGTGCTGTCCTCAGGGATGAGTTAGTAGAGAGGGTCAGGTTTGTATAAGCAGATACTTTAACAATGTATTTTTCTTCTGCTGTGTATATTTGCCTAAGTTTGGTTTCCTGTATGACCTAAAAATCATACAAAAATATTAATCTGACAAAAGCATTACTTATAGCAATGCTTTTCAGAACAAAGAATAAACTAGCTAAAATCCACAGAAAAGAACTTCAGCTTATGCAAGACTCTGATTTGTTAACAAACCTCTGCAAAAAGATGATGCTAAGTGTAATGCATCATTCTACTTGTAATTCAGACTGGTCAACAAAGAATGGTTAAGATACTGTCAAGTACAGTATGTTACCATAACCAATTCAACAGGTTGTGATTATTCTGATGCTACAGATAGACACTGGGAAAACCTGTTAATATTTTTACCACATCATGAACAAGGATTGTACTTGCTGTAGATGCGTAAAATGCAAACGTAGCCTGTGTACCAAAGAACCAAAAGTACTTAAGAAATTAATAGATGAAACCATAAGGTGAACTGTAATGCATGAACTTCAATGAAGCAACTGTATCTGTAGGGAAAAAATGAGGTCCAAAAATACTAGAGTTACTATTTTTAAATGACTTGTGTAAAAAAGGATATAAATAAACAAAGATTTACTATAGTGCAAAGTAATACAGTACTTCAAAAAGAAATACGCGTCCAGTAAACAAGGAACAGCAAAAAGCCTCCATAGGACAACATGAATTTGGCGGAAGATTCTTTCAAATCATATACACAGCACCAGAAATATTCTGTTGATTTGGTTTCTGGACACTGAAAACCACATTTACTTTGCTTTACAGCTCAGGCTGTGGTTGACAACATCTCTATCTTAGTCTTTTTTCCATATGCTCAGCTCTATACAACACATCTCCTTTTAAACTAAAGCTTTCTCTGGCATATGTGAAACAAAACATTGCAAACAATGCACTTCCCAATCAGAAATAACAAAAACAAACAAAAAACTTTACACAACTGAACTGAGGAAGTGCCATGTGCTACACATTCAGAATAGTGGCTCATCTTTGCCCCTAAACCAGTGATTTTCCACTTGCTGCCCACAGTCCTCTGGAAAGGAACATCTAAGGAGTAATTCTGACTGGTTTACAAAACGTAACTCAAAGGCCTATTACATAGGTAAATCTGCCTCATCCAGTGATAAACAAAGTGTTGCAGAACTGCAGTTTAAAGATTAAAATGCTTAGAAAAAACATTAAGAGAAGAACTTGGCATCCAAGACTCCTTCCACTTTTAATTTCCTCTTCCTCATTCTTAGAGCCTCAGAAACATAGAAGATAGATAGGATGGAGTAACAGCCATCCCAAAAACCAGGCATTGTTTTCATTGTTCTCAGAGAGCCCAAAGTAGTTTCCTGAATTAGGAGTTCACTTTCTGTATAAGATAGACAACAGATGTCCAGCATAGACGGAAAAGTGAATAAGGATTTAAGCTGAAAACTGCAATATGTGTTACCCATTACAATGAAGCAATGAACCCATGAAAGACTAAGGTAAGGAGATTACTCCTAGTGGAAGCTCTTAGCCTACTTCTAAGAACCCAAAACATTTATACACTATTTAGCACATAAATTCTGACTGAAGCTATACAACTGTATTTGCCAGAAACCGAACATCTTAATGTATTTTTAAAAAATTTAAAAAGCAGCTTCTGATTGTTGATTTAAAAATGACAGGTCATCAATGTCACGTACTATTAACTGTTTGATCAAAATCTTGCACAGAATATCTCAGGCATTTAAAGTAGATGTTATAATGAAACAACTTCATATAATTAACTTGGAACGGTGTGCAGGTGCAAGATATATTTAACTTTCTGTGAAGTACTGTCTTAGATTTCCTAGATTTGTTAAAATGTCTTGCAATATGTTTATGTGTGATAAACTGGTTTTACTTCTCAAGGCCAAATAAAAGACTAAGGCATTTTTTTTTGCTTTCTTCACATTAAATTCCAAAAGAATTTCTGAAATGAAACTCCAGACCACAGGTGTATTTGTACTATTTAGGACATCTCACCCTTTCAATCATGTTTCTGGTCTTCTCTGTTCCCACAGGGACCTCATGAATACGGTACTGGGAGCAAAGATAACTCATCACAGGATGAGGAGCATCAAATAACTCTCGTAAATATGAGAAAAATCCATATCGGCTGAAAAGAAAAAAAAGCATACATCAGAAATAAAATTTGGCAAGTAAGCAAGCTGAAGTTAATGGAGGGTCAGAAAGAAGCCCTGCTAACCAAGAACTGAATCGTTGAAAATCTGATTTGCATAGAAAATTCAAATATATATTACAGCAACAACAACAAAACTTTGTATTTAAAACCATCCCGCACTGATATAATCTGATACATACCACAATTCTTCAATAGGTCTTGAAGGTAAACTTTCAGCACATGATGCAGCAGGAGCACATACCGCATTCACTCTTAGTTTCTGATGATCACGTATCTAAATATAGATTCCATTAGATTATTTGGTAGTAAAGAGCAGAAAAATTCACTACATGAAAGTCAAGTATCTATCCTTGATTCACAGAATCCAGATGATTTTAAACTGACAGCCTCTGGAAGAACCCACAAAACTCCACTCTGGCTCACGTCTGACTGAGTTCTCTAAAAGCTAAGCTCAGTTAATTTCTCTCTGGTTTTGTTTTCTCTAATGCATGGCATTTTCACAATCAAAGAAATCCAGAGCCAGGTGCTCAATCTAAATAGCCAAGCTGTATGTAATAAGGAAGCCCCCTCTTTCACGCTGTATGACCATTTTGCACAGGCAGTGGCAGACCACTGGCTACAGAGGCTCTGAAAAGCCTGATCCTAACAGGGCAGAAAAGATTGACAATAAAAACGAAAGATCAGTTGCGCTGGTTTAAGCAGCTTTGCACTGGGTTCCGCAACCGTGGAAGCAAGACAAGCCCCCAGAACCTCAAATATCACTACTAGTGCTCACATATATAAAAACAACCAGCTTCTGTGAAAATTTCAGGACAGTTTGTCATTAATCACACTATTCTGTGGACAGTAGTTAGGAAGCATTATGACAGTTAATGTCATATCTTATGGCTTTTTTTTCCTGCGTCATCTGTCTGGCTCTCAAAGGGAACAATTGCCTTATCGCTCCAGGAAACAGCAGTACTAAGAACATGTAAGCTTGATTTGCTGCTGGAACCATTGTCTTCTCACAAAAGATGTTCTCTTGCCTCTTTAGTCAGGAGGCACTGGAAATGCTTTGTACTAAATTAGTAGCTTCCTGCTCTTGTCATTTTCTTGTACACAGTATTTTCTCCTCAGTGATTATTGCCTTGTCAAGGAAGACTAAAAGTTATTTCTAGAAAGAAGTAGCTTTTTAATATTCCTGTATCCCTGCAGCTGGTCCAGGCTTTAAAAAAAAAAACAAACCAAACCAAAAATCTTACTCCAGATGAGAACCTTAATCCAGAAGAAAAATTTTGAATACTTTGTACTAGCCATTGTGCTGATCTTGTCAATCAAAACTTAATAAATAGACACTTACTCAGTAGACTCCAAAGTTTAAGGCTCGTACATCAGTATTTACGCAATTTTTAAGACTAGTGCCTACTTGCCTCCACAAGAAATGCTTCCATATCTTCTTGACTTTCAAAAACAAAAGCTCTCATGTCATTGGCTGAAATGTGATTTTCAACATACTTAGCATGTTTATTGTCTTTCATATTGATCTGATAAAGAAATGTAATAAGAAAGAGATTTAATACAATTGGACTTAACACCCCTTCCCAAAATATTTTAAGCAGTCAGATGATATTCGAGCTTTAATTTAATGAAAACAAAGACAATGCTTAAGTGTCTTTAAAGACTTATCTCCTGTTTTCTTGCAATCAATTCTTTTGGGAAGAAACCTACAATAATTCACATGTCATTATATCTGAGTGTTTAGGAATCCATACCCTTGCTCAGCATTCCTGAATCTATCATATCACTGTCTCCATCAGACCACCTCCCCCTCTTTTGCTCCACCCTAACCTTACAAATTGCAAACACCACCATCTCATGTCTAGCGGCTCTGCTCCAGTACTACTAAAGGTATCTCACTGTTCAGAAACAGTTACCATAAGGAATCAAAAACAGCAAATGCCACACTCCGTAAGTTATTAATATGCAGAGGAAATCTGCAATGAGGACTTGAATAATGAACCGCTCCTTGAGAAGGGAAGGGGTAGGAAACACCTGTTTTACTCAATGTCAAGTATTACTGCATTGCCTACGAAATTAAAATTACAAACAGTTCACCATGCTGATGTATGGTACCCTGCATGTAACTGGCAGTTCTTTCAAGATGTGTCTTGAAAGTCTTAAAAGTCTTTCTCAAAGTCTTGCAAGGCACAAATAAACGAAACATGAACTGGTTAGAATGACAGTCAAGTAAATTTTCTTACTTCGAGCATCATGGGTTCACAAACTCTTTTTTTAAATTTGTCTTTGTTCTGTCTTAGCCACATAAGAGCAGAGTGGGTGTCTCGGAATCTCACTTTAAGATTCTCTTCCTTCATATTCATTATATTATTAAGTTGTCCAAGGCGATCAATTATTCCTGCAATTTAAGGCTGTTTCTTAAACAGAGTCCATAGGAAGTACACATATTATAAGTAGCATTTTGCAATATTTATCAACTAAGCTACTGCAGCAGTAAGACTGTTAAGAGATTATTAAGAATTAAGAGTTTCCCTTCCCACAACCAAGCTGTTGCTTATCCTAAAGAAATCTTAAGAACTATTAAAGCTCAAAATCTGAAGTACAATGAAGACTTACCCAACGTATAACAAAATGTGGTAGCACAGTAAAAACATAGAAATTTAGTGCTAAAAATATCTCTTTTCAAAACTTGTTCTACCTTTGTATTTAAAAACCAAAACACCCCAAGAGGAAAGAGGCAGTGGGACAAGCAACATGAAATCTGAGTGTTATTTCACGCTTGCAAAAAAACAAATGTGTAACAACAAACTGTGTACAAAAACATTTGCTGTTCAGAAGAAACAGATTAAACACTTTCTGTGCTTCTCAAAATAAAATACATAGTGTTTCCTTCCTTAGGTCACTTGGTCTCTCTATATATATCTCAGTTTCTTCTTGGATTCCATGACAAGTTGAGTGCCAGAGAAACAGGCATGTGGAAAGGTACCACAATCACCAAGGAATATAAACAACACTCCCTGACAAGCTATAATTCTTGAATTTACTAATTGTAACTCCTAGGCTAGTATAAAGGAATTTACTATAATTAAGGTCAGCTCAGGTTCATCTAAAAAGGACAAATGCAGCATCAGTAGCTGATATACTGCCAAAGAGCTAATTTTAAACACTGCATCTTCGAAGCAAACTGCTTTTGTTTCAGTTTGCTTGTTTTTTGCACCCTGCTAACATTTAATAACAGAAAAAAGCCAACCAATCAATCGAAAAACAAACCACCCCCTTCTCCCCTCAAAAAAAACCCAAAACCAACCAAACAAAAACCAAAACCAACAAAAACGAAACTGGCAAAGCAGTCTCCTTACCCAGAGATGAGTGAAAACTACCTTTTTTGGAAGGACATTTTTAAGGTCAGTTGCTGTGTTTGAATCTTCTCATTCCTTCTTTGAAAGCTGTTTCTGTTACTTTTAATAAAACTAATAACAGACAAGAGGACTGCTATACATGTAAAATAAAACTATGAGGCTTGAGGTAAATGTCTCAATTTATTTCACTACAGTAGGACAAGTAGGTTCTGTACTAACAGCTATAAAAATTTAAAAAAAACAAAAAAACAAAAAAACCAACAACAACAACAACAACAACAACAAAATGAACAAACAAAACCCCAAGAAACTTACTTTTCATTTCCCTCTCTTGGTTCCTTTTCTGTGCTGTTAGATCACTGATATCAATATCAATATTTGTCCTTTCTTCTTGTAATTTTTTCAGCTCATTGTTAACAGCATCAATTTGTGGCTGAAGATTTCCACAGTCTGCTATTGTATTGAGCTCATTCTTCCAGTCCTCTATCACCTTCTGAGTGTTCTGTATTTTCCTCTTTCTGTCCATTTCTTCATCTTTTTTCATTCTCAAAGCTTGATTAATTTCTTCAATCTATAAATATTTAGTATTTCCAATATTAAGAGTTTATCATACAAAATTTACAACAAATAACTACAATATCTGTGCAAGTGGTATTAAATGCCCATGTAACCATGCACAAAAAGCGTAAGAGTCTGCTATATTTCCAATAGCCTTATGACAGTTGAAGAAATGACAAGATTTTGTTAAGATTTAGGAACATTTAAGCAAAAATACAATCAAGTCTTTAAGTCAATTTTTGAAGTTCCTTTATTTTTACAAAAGCAGAAGCTTAAAGGCCAAGATCTTGCTTAATGCATTTGAAAGTTAGTCTAAGACTGCATGAAACTTATAGCACAAACACAATGTGCATCATTAAGTGTGCACCCTTACACATTTAATTTACACATTTCTTGACTGAATGCTCTGTAACTGTTTTATAACACTAAGTTTTCTTTTTTAAAAAAGCTGGATGTACACACTGAACAGAAGCAATAACCCTAGTGTATTGCATAGAATATTTGACGGCATATTTAATGCTGAGGGCATTACTGTACGATAGAGGCTGCAGCCTTTCAAGGAAAGTCTGTAACGTATAGTGTATTTACACACACACTGTCTGTTCTTAGATTTGTTTCACTAAGATAACTGATTTTATGTAACATGTACCTGTACCTTAAGAATACCTGTTTGATCAATAGGCATTTTAAAGACTGGAGTAAAGCATGCAAGCACTTGCAGCCTCTTCAGAGAAACTTCCCTCTTTCCTAACAGAAGAGCAGACAACCCCTAACTTCCCCACACATTTGTGTTTTAATGCAGATTTTTAGAAGTAGCATTCCACTTGAATGCAGCATAGCTAGTACTGAATTTATACAGTAGCAAAGAAACACACAACAAAGTTACAAATACCAAGACTCTTACTTGCTTATCTTTCATTTCCAAAGCATCTTGCTTCTGTTTACATTTTTGAGAAGTGTCTTTGATTTCAGCAGCCTGAATACAGTAAGATATTGAAATTAGATAGTCAAATTCAGTTGCAGTTGTATTTGTAAAAAGCAGTCACATTTTAAAGACTATTCCGTATATTCATAAATAGGTATTTATTCCACATTTTATTACTGACAAAGTCATACTCACCAGTTTCTTATTATTCTTATTTGTATCTGAACGTATATTTTCAGCAATTTGTGAAGAACTGAATAATGGCATATAAACTGTACACAACCATTCAGCTATAGATGTGCCAATGCAGGCATGACAGGAGTTTCCTAAACAATCTGAAATGAAAATAACTCCATCCTCAATTTCAATAAAATTTTACGTTCAGATCCTTACACTTACAAAATATTCTTGCCTCTTCTTCCAAACCAGCTTTATCAAGGAAAGTTTATACTTAGAGCAACAAAGGTGTAAGTTCCTACACACAGGACAGCCAAAACAGAATTTGCCAAAGTCACTCTGCTGCTTAAGTGTGTTGTGCTAAAGCTGTATTCTACACAGCTGAGCTTGACAACTTGTTGGCTCATGTACAGGCACCTGTATCTCTACTCTTTCTCAACCTTTCTCATTTTCTATAGAGTTGTAAAATAATATAGGTTGGAAGATACTTCTGAGCATCACCCAGTCCAATCCCTTGCTGAGAGCAGGTCTTACTGTGTCAGGTTGCCCAGGTACTTGCACAGCTGAGTCCTGAACATGGTGGAATTGTACTATCCTTTCTCTACAAACTTAATTCCTCCTTTCCTGAACCGTCAAGATGGAAAACAGCCCAAGTAGAATGCTGCAAGACTGCAGAAGGATGGAAGGACTGTAAGTAAATCCCACTGCAGATATGGAAACAAAACCAGCATTCTTGCTGGAGGAAATGTCTTCCTACAAATGGAGTCACACTGGAAACGTTAAGGCGCATCAAGAATAAAGAAAACAAAACTATGCAGAACCTTTTCCCTCCTGCGAGCTGAAAGATGCAGAAAAATTAAAGACCTTGATTCTACAGCTGTTTGAACGAAGGCTTGCATTTGATAGCAACACAGCACCAATTCCACGATGTTCTCTAGAAAGCCATCAGGCAGGCACTCTGAAGAGGAAGCTCTCTCACAGGCAACTGATGCAAAATATTCACAAAACAATTTTGAAGGCTCTCAAAATCAGGACACTAGTAAGGAACTGGAATTCAATTTTTCAGTTATCATTATATTTTCAGTTATTATATATTGATATATACCTACTTTACAGAACAGACTAACAACTGTAATTGTCTTCGTGGTTTTCATACACTGCTTTATACTGTCAAATGTTCCTAAAAAGACTGCAGTGCATAGTCCACTCTGTTTGAATTACTTTACAGAGCATAAACTGAAAAGTATTCTAGGCTTCTCTCACACGATTTTATCAACCTCTTCTGACGAAATGGGCCAGTTACTTTTTTCCAGAATCCGTATGTCCTACACATGCAAAGCACAAAATTTTACTAGGAATTCTTAGTCTAACCAAACCCTTAAAAAGTTTTTAAGACAAAGAGAGACAAGAGAAATAGTCATGCAATGTCTCAGTATATTAATTTCCTCACAGATTTAGCTCTGCCTTTATTTTCAGTCCAGCTCCTTCCAGGCAAAATCTGTAACACCATACCTGGCTTTTTGCCAACAAAGGGCAAAAAAATACATAATGAAGAGGTGCTTTATCTCTGCTCTCACATATATATACTCAAGCCAAGAGCAAGGTCTCAAGAAGCAGCCAGGATTACCGTCACTTGATATAAGCCTGGACCACAGAGCCTGAAGACGATTATGTTCCCTATAGGTCTGTGTGTCCAAAATAGAGAGGACTTAGAACATTAAACTGCTTTCCCTTAATGTCAAATTGAAATTTGGCTTTTAAAAAACAACTTTGGGGCCATAAATAGTTATACTGTTTTTATAATAAAATAATTCATTAATCAACTCCTGCTGGTTTACAGGGGAATTATCTATTAAATGCTCACCAAATGCTTGCATCACAAAGATAAAATTCTAAGTTATAATAAATTCAAGCTACGTCTATGAAAAAGTGAAGAACTAGTGAAGAAACAGCAATTTAAACAATTTTAAGGTATGGTACTGGAAAAGCTTGAGGTTTTGCCTTAGGTCGAAAGTATCTCCTGAGAGTGCAAGCAGCACTGATTCTCCTTTACAGGGACTTCATTTTCACAGACCAGCTAAGAAGGTACGTGGGAAGGAAATGGATTTCAGTACCCAAAAGAGCTACTGCCACAAAAGTTCAAGAAGTAGCAATACATCTCTAACATCTTGTTAACATGCCTGATGTCACACAAATTGTTCACAGCATAACCACATATACAATGTATTCCATAAAGCCTTTCCCATGATTTTGGACTCCATGGGGGCTTCTCCAAGGTGGAATATTAAGCATTCAAATTAGAATTGGACATATCATTTAATATCAGAATAAAACTCAGGTTTGGAAATGTCTTACTGCAATATTATATAAAACATAGTATTATTTATACATTGCAACTAAAAGAATAGCAAATAATCTCTGGAAAGCAGTATTAGAATATCTCAGTCAGTCTTCTGTAAGTTATTTACTTTAAGTGTAGCATCCTTTCTTCTTCCCATATTTTTGTCTTCTGGAATATTGTAGAAGAAAATGCAAGTAATTCATTCCCAAGGCCCAAATTAAACACCACTTCAGCATACAGCTACCCTTGTGAATGTTTCCTGTATGAAAGACTTATGGCACAAGTTTAGATTGAGCAGAAAAGTATGTTGATTCAAGGGTATGAGTCGATCAGCTAGTACATTTCCCCACTTTTTCTTTCCCAGTTTTGTAGCAAATACTCTATGCTGAGCATGCTCCCTGCAAGTTAAAACTAAAACGCTCGCTGTTTTCTCTTAGGTTTCGCATATAAATAGAGTATTAACTCATACCAACAGAAGACAACTTTCATACAAATATAGCCCAATACTTCCAAGAATTGCGGTAGCAATGGTTCAGTAGAATTATTTTCTGTTTGAAAAAATATATAACAATTAAAAAATTTAAAAAGGAGTAAAATCTCGTAAGATAACACCAAGTGGTGAAAACAAAGTTTAGCACTTCACAAGCATGGAGGCCATTAATGCACTATGAAAATTAATGTCAAGCTCCCAGCTGTTAACTTTCCTTTAAGGAAAGTAAGTACACTTACACGTAAACAACCACAACAAAGAACAAAACAAACAAAAAACCCCAACCACACTCCAAATGTCTACTTAAATAAAACTGCAAAGTTTTAAAATGTTTAAGTATTTTAAATCACAGCATAATAAACTCTTGCAGTATTGTGGAGCACTAAATTCAAAGGATACATTTAGCAAATAATAATAACAATAATAGCAATGTAGTTGGGTGAGTAATACTGTTTACATCACAACAAAAACGAAAGTGGTGTGAACGACAGTCTGTGATTTTGTCTTTCTACATTCTTTCTGGTTTTGGGTTTTTTTGGTATTTGTTTGTTTTGGGGGGGGAGGGCAGGGGGTGTGTGTTTGTTTGTATTTTAAAGCAAGCACACGGACAGTGTAATAGCTCAGTGCACTAAATGCCACTGAAGTTTCAGACCCTGATTTTACAAGATGCTTCATGACAGCAGTCCTCTACAGATGTCACATCTCCACACCAAGTCCTTTGATCTGATCAGTTATCTTCAAACAGAACTCACTGCACCGAACATTCTCATGTTATGATTTAACTTTGGTTATGTGTTAAAAATTTGTGCAGTCTATGTATACAATGACTTCTGCAGCTGGAATAGTACATAGTAGTTAATCTGCAGAGAATTACAATACTTTTCTATTTGTCATACAGAAGTGGTAATGTTCTGTATCCCCAGAGAGAGCAGCTATTAAAAAAACAGACAGTAAGCCGTAAGGCAAAGGTAGGTTTACCATTACATTCTCTTACAGGTAAGAGAATTCAGCTGATGCAGAATTACTGTGTAATAAAAGAATATTCCCTACTTATGGAATTAGGTTAAATATTAGAGGAACAGTTTTAGGGCAGAAAAGTTCTAATTTAGCATAAATCGACCACCCAAACCAGCTACATTTTAAGAAGATAAACAGAGCATCCATGAACCCAAACTACAGAACAAATGAAAACAGGCAACCAATTTAATATAGGTATCTAACTCAAGGAAACTCTAACATTATATCCCTGAAGATTTTGAAAGTTCTACAAAGAGAATTACAAAATTTGTGTGCTCTTACAATACTAAGAGAGTGGACTTTCAGAGCTGCTGCTGAAGGTTTACTAAGGAAGGCATTCTTGAGTTTTACTGCTTTAATGGAGCAGAGACACAGAGAAGGCAGTGAGAACTAAGAGCACAAGTACTTCAGAAAAATTTCTTCAGATACACATCATTACGGCACATGACAAAAAAGAGGTCATAGCTTTACACTTTACAAAGCTGAACAGAGAATGCCTCAAATATTTCAAAAGTTATCCAAGAATTTAAAATGTTACCTTATCTCTGATTTTCTTATCCAGAGACTCAAAATATTCTTCAGTTTCTTGGATTTTTTTTGTGACTGGGGACTGCTTTTCTTTCAGATTCTTCAGTTCTTCCTTGGCTTGTTCTCGGCTTTGTTTTACTTCCTCATGCCGCTGACGAACATTTTCATATTCCTTAGAGGAGTTGAAAGTAAAACAATTAAAGAATTCTGTCTTCTATTCCAGCATTTTATACTGCCCTAATATTTTACTATTTTATTTAATTGCACATGCTTTTTAGGAGAAAAATCTTGTTCTGAAGCTAGAAGTAGAGCAACTGCTTAAGTAAGCCTCCTGTTACTAGTCACTATGACTAGGAGATGTAGGGATCATTCTGTCTCCAGGGAACCACTTAACGGTTCTTAAAGAATATGCAATTCAAGTAGCAGAAGAACCTACCAATTTGTCTGCAATTATCTTGCCTCTAAGTCCAACTGGGATCAGTGTGGAAAAAGTAATTCTTTAGCCCTTTCTGTCCATAGTTTGAGCACTACTTAAGGCAGAAATCCTCAAGCTAATAACCGCAGAAAACGTAAAGAGAAAGGAAGGAGGTGGACAGTTTGTCAGAGTCAGTAACAGATACAACCCTGAAGTAAATCGAGGACAGAGACAGAGCAGGACAGAACCTCGGAAAATAAACAAAAACTCGACTGTACACCACAAATACCTGAGAAGTCACTACCTATGGAGCTTAACTGGAGATGCATTTCTGAGAAGAAAGAGACAGTAAGAAGTGTGGTGACCAAGAACTTCTACTTCAAGAAGGGGGAATTTTGGAGGAGAAAGTAGCTTAGGCTGAAGGAGTCATTACTAGTGAATTTTTTTGGGTGCTACGATGTCTGGAGAAAAATAAACAAACAAAACCCCAAACAAACAAACAAAAAAAAGAAAATAACATGACATTCAACGATTTTTAAGGGTTCATGAGGAAAAACAGGATTCTTGGAGGGCCAGAGGGAGGAGCAGTAGATACATGTACATGGGGTGCAGAGGAAGGGAAAGCTGTTTGATTTGGCAGGCACATCTTAATTTTTGTAACCATTACGCAAATAGCCTTGATTGTAATCATGCACCTAGTGAAAGATCTGCAGAACTTCCAAAGGATTTCAGCCCTCCCAAGAGATATTTGCACTTAAACTATGCAACAAAGCTTTTCTCAATTGTGAATGGAAGAGGAAGAATAGAAGAATGGGCATGGCTTGGTCAAAACATATTTTCAGAACTATGTGTTTTCAAGACATTTACAGCATGAGGAACAGCAATTCCTGCTGTTACAATACCTTAAAAGAGTATACTTTATGGTATATCATACTATTTTAAGCTTAAGCTGGGAGGGGTAAGAAACACCTTCTCATTAAGACCCTCCAAAAGAAGGACAATCTACTTTTTTTAAAAAATGCAGCTCCTTAAATCTGCTCACTGATTATAGATGACACAATCATTTGATGGAAGTCCCATTAAGATACATAAAAGAACATAAAACATCCCCTAAATCCTTGAGTCTAAATCTTTAACACTACTCCTAGGGTCCATTTTATGGAATTTAAAGCAGATGCTCAAAAGCCTATTAGACATAGACATACATAAAAACAGTGTGAAATTCTACAGATATAGAAGCAAATGGCACTGATAAGAAAACACTTGACTAGAAAAATGTTCCTCAGGTAAAAAACAGTGGAGTCTTTAGAATAAAAACACAGTTCTACAGTGGTCAAACAATAAAACAAGTTGAGCACTAGACTTCTTCTTTTCCACTAGTATCAAGACACAATCCAGTGCCGTATTTCAGCTGACCTGTTTTCAGGCTGCCTGCCATCTCCATTTTGTAACATTCTGCAGCATTTACATGTAACTACTCCTACAGTTATACAGTCGTAATATTACATTCGGCCCTTTGAAGGCAACCATGCGGCCAAAGTGGCTCTGGCAAAAAATGAGTCTGACACTCCTGACCTAGAGTATCAGTTCACATTAACTATGCAAGACCTGTATCACTACTAATAAAATAACTCCCTCTTCTTGTTAATAAACCAAGACTAATGCATGTATAGCAAGAAAAACTTGCATTATTCAGCAAGTGCAGAAGTCCAATCCTAATGGTACAGAGCACACATCTCCCTGCTTAGCACCCATTACCATTCATCTACTTCAGTTGCTGCTCATATATCCCTCTGTGCTCTGTGTGAAGGTTTGAAGGCAGTGAAGGTACAACCCTGAATTCAGTTGCTCTTCAAGATACAAGGGACATAAAATTCTTTGTATAACCATGTGAGGTTTTGGTATCTGCAAAATTGCAACAAAATGCCTTACAAAAGTTTTCTGCATCCATAAAAATTACATGTAAGTTTTTATAAGTTCTCTACCTGTATTTCATGAAATCTATGAAGCTTGCGGACAAGGCAAACAACATATTGCTTCAATATAATAAAATCTGCATCAGCTTAAACTGTTAATAATAATCTGACTGACCACTCAACATTAAACTAAACTACTGTCGAAGTGCTGTTCAGAAAGACTTACTTTGCTTCATATAAATGACCTGTCCTTGATCCTAGGCTTTTTTAAATTGGTGTAAAATTTCTGTTGTTCAAAATGACAAAATTTTTGAGATTGCCAACCTATATTCACCATGATTTATGTAATGTACACCAAACCTCAATTAATAAGTTAAAATTAGAAAAGGGGGAAAGCAACCTGATTAAACAAAACAAACAAACATTAAAAAACACACATTCTGTAAACAAAACCAAATATTATAGTTAGAAGAAGCAAGTGGAACTGGCTAGGCATAGCTTGAAGTAAGCCAGTTGTGTCTTTGAGGAATAAAAACGAGTACTGCTCTTGGCCCATAGTGCTGGCTTTCCTAAATGGGTAGTAACTACTTAAGCTACATCTTAAGCAACTTCTTCAGTCCAGCTACATGTACAAGCAAAATTCTGATCAAAGCTGGGCCAAGAGTAGTATTTCAAGACCTGGCATTTTTGCACCAAGCAATTGTAATAACAGCTAATTTTTTTTTAAATAAACTAATATTGCAGTATTAGGAAAAATGGTTAGGTAAGAAAAACACTGAAAAGAAGACAAAAGCTTACCACCCAAGGCCTTTTCCTCTCAAGCATCTCAATTGAGTCTAGATGGCGCTTGCGCTCATGGTATCTCTCAACATCTTGTTTGTATCTTTCAACCCTCTGTCTCATTTTCTCCAACGCAATAGCTTTGTCTCTGCACAAGTTCTGCAAGAATACAGATTTTCACGTTTTACTTTGTGTACTTTCATGTGTGTACATACATGATACTTTCATGTATCTACTTCGTGAAAACACTTCAGAAATAGTCCACAACTCATCTGTACATTAAAGCAGAAATGTAAGAAAGTATATTTTAGTACAGTGGTAATTAGAGGGGAACAATCCAACTAAGAATAGTTGTCCAGCTTTTTCAAGTTCTTTTATCACATACTTCACGTGAAAACAAATCTAATTTAAACAGAAAACTTAATCTGCATTATGTATTTTTTAAAAATTTTCTCAGGAAGTCAGTCCCTACAGCTCAAGCCTCTTTTTAATCTAGACATTTCTGAACCACCATAACTGGTTATGATAAATATAAATAGCAAAAATGCTTGTGAAAGATCTTGTAGAGATTTGTAACAGAAATGTTAAGTTTTGTAAACATAGCATGCATGAGTCGAAATGCATATACGTGTGCAAGCACAAGAAGAAATAGCAGAACAGAAGATTAAAAGAACGGCCTGTATGGGTAATGACAGACACTGTTCTGAAGGCAACATTCCCAGTAGTAACAGGAGGAAGTACATTATTCCTGCAAAGATCACTAAGCTGTGCTCTGTTAAGATCACAGCACAAGTGACTGTCAGGGAAAGACCCTGTATCCTAACACCAGGACAGCAACAAGTTTCAGCTTCCTGCATATACACTTTGTTTTCCTCTTTGTTAATACTCCAGGAAAAACAGGTAGCAGCCAACAATCTTGTCCACAATTTATGGAAGCTGAAGTCAGCAAGACTGAAGCAAAAGACAACCCTATGACAGCTCATGATTTCTAAAAGGCATAAAAGATCTGTCCAGAAAAGTTATTGCAAGTCAAGAATCACAGAGAAGTGATGAGTACTTGACAAAAGGCATCTGCTGTTCTCTGTGTCCAGACTATTAATACTCGCACATGCGTCTTCATGCTTACAAGCATGTGAGTGTCAGAGTCAATGAATACTGAGAGATGAACATGATTTGCTAAAATCAATTTACCGCAGACTTTGTAAACAAATACCACCCCTAATTCCATAAGATCTCAGGCTAAGTTTTATTATGCTGATTTCCCTACAGTCACTGCACTCTGTCTCCAAAATGTGTATGTGTACCTCCAGTTCTCTTTCCTTTTCTCTGAAGTTCTTCAGTTCACAGTGATATTGGTATATTTCTGGAGAACCAATAGATTTTTCGGTGGCTTCAAGCAACTCGATCTTACTCAGTTTTGCAAATTCTCCAACTTTGTCCTAGAAAATAAAAAAAAAAAAAAAATTACAAAAATACAGTATTAGTTAGAATAGTGCAATACAATAACATAGGATTTAAATACCACAACTTACTTGTCATAAACATCACCTGAATTACAGTTCTATGAGATAGCTCTGGCATAGTTAAGCTAAGCATAGGATAACCATCTCAGAGTAGCAAACAAACACTCCTAAATATTTGTAAGATTTCATTCATGGTTTTTTTGGAGCTGTTCTGGAATTATTTAAGCTTAAACCTTAGCTGTTCTTGGCTGTTTGTCAGCTTTTGCAACATCAGTTGGTTCGTTATTTTTAACCGGTTATCATTCTTCTGAAAAAGACAGTTTAGTACAGACAAGTAAAGGTTTTATTCCACTGTATTCTTAAATCTGTTCTCACCCTGCTGAGGCTACACCTCCCAGTATAAAAGCTATGGTTAACCCAAAAGTTAGGCAACGTAGAAGTTAATATTAAGGCTGGCAGCCAAGGGTATCAAGAAGCATTGTTGCTGTCCAAAGCAGAGGAACAGCTCAAAGCCAAGAAAGACTGGAATGAAAGGTGTGCTTGTCATTGCTACAGTGGCAGAGAGCAAATAAACCAAAACTTTCAGCACAATAATATTCACTGAACTGATATTTATGTACTAAAGAAAAAAAAAAAGCTGTTTTAAATACAACAGTTATGTTGGCAGAGTATGCAGGAAGTTCTACTTTATAAAAAAATATTGTGAACATATAAATGAAAAAACACCAGAATATTTGTTTCCACAATATTAGCTTTTGAAATTTTAATGTTTTTCAGCATGTCTTCTTTAATGCACTTCTCCTTGAACAGAGGAATAAACCCATGGTTGTCTACACTCAGATAAGGTTTCCTCGTATTACAATCCCTGTTGATTAACACGAACTGGAAAGGTTCTAGGAAGGAACACACTGTAACCTTTTTTTAAGGTGCAATTGTGAGGCACCTTAGTTATCTGCACAGAAATCCTGACATGCCTGAGCATGGATTCAGATACAGTAACTACTCACAGCACTCTTTAATCTTCTCTCTCCTTTAGGAGATATTTCCCTTCAGGATTATTTTATACTTACATGATTTGATTCTAAACATCTTTAAGTCCCACTCTATCTAAGCTCAAGGAACTGCTGAGCCACAAACGTTACCAAGAAGGCTCTACTGGCAATCTCTGTTGCAACTGTAGAGTCATTTAGTAGGACTGCTTTCTGTTTTTCAGAGAAAGAAATGCATACAACTCCCCTTCACTTATCAAGTACAGGATCGAATCCTGAGGAACTGACTGGATACAATCCAAGAAAAGTTCATACAAGGATTGACTGGGAAAGTTAGGGATGCAGAAGTACAGGAACCATGGAGGTAAAAATACAGAGACAGTGCTAAATCTAAAGACCTTTTAAAAACTTCCCTGCAGATTTGTTGTTTAAGAACATTCCTACAGCAGCACACACAGCCCAGAGAGATACCACTGCCAGTGTTGACCAGCAGCTTTCCTTTCAGTCTCAACTGACAGCAAGTACAAATTCATCCAATTAGTGAGCCTTAAATTGTCATACAGTTCCTTCCTTCTTTCACCATAACACCAGTACGGCTACCTCATTCTTTAAGTTGTCTCATTAAACTGCTGAAGTGCTACAAAATCTAAGAAGCAACAAAACCCTCTGAAAACAAGAACTGCATTTGTACTCACTGTCTTTCAAAATTCATTCATACCTGAGGAAGAAACTGGCACAAATTGTCCACCTGGATGTTTAAGGCTGCAATCTGCTCTTCTACTGTTTTCAGGGTTGTTGGCTTTTTGTTGATAAACCATGCTGATGAGTTATTCACCACATGAATCTCACGTGTTATAATGATATTTTCAGGTGGCTTAAACCTGATTAATAAAAAGAAGCGTTTACACTTCTGAGAATATGCAAAGATTAACAAACGTCAAAGTATGTTAGCATTAAGATGCTAAAACTTTTAGATATCTAAATATTTAATATAAATAAACTGGACAGTAGCAACAGATCCACACTTTATGCTTCAGAAAACATCCAGTATTTCAGTGCTGAATTAATCACACATGGAAAACATTGAGAATATCTGCAAATCTTAACTCAGAGAAAGTTATTCATATAAATTACATAGTCATGCTGAATGTATGAACTATTTAAAAGTTGTTAGAGATGTGAATAGTACATATAAAAGTGTAGGGTTTTTATATGTTATTTAGTAAGTTTTAAAATTGGTATGCCAGAGTACACAATAACGCTATGCCTTTAAAGTAAAAAACTTCAGTGTACAGAACTACATCAGTAAGCTGTGTATATATACTCCATTTTGGAACAAAAATAGTATCATACAGTAAGAAAAATACTAATTTATTTTCATTTTCTGCTTTTAAAGAACAGAAGAGATGTACCAGTTGTCCATTTAGTTCTCTAGATCAAGTCTTATCTTCAAAAACTTCCTCTGGTTAAGATGCATCAGTAACAAATGAGCAATGAGATAGCAATAAATTATTGAAATTTTGTTCACCATTTTGGTTTAGAAATTGTCTAGTGCCTGATCAGTCAGCATACTGTCAAAGATGGAGAATAAGGACTCATAACAGTTTGGAGGCTGTGCACCTTAGGAGACTTAAAAGTAGAGGTCAAAGCAGAAGCAAATAGTTCAACAGCTTCTAGTGTTTGGAGTAAGTGCCATAAAGATATGAAACTACTTCTTGAAGACTACATGATTATTTCCTCACAAGTATCCATTACCTTATTTTAATATACCAGACCTACTTCAAAAGACCTACAAAGCCATGCTCTTTTTTTAAATCAAATTAAGGACTTTTTACTACTATAATTCTTTATTTTAGTAACAATCCAGATTCAACCAAAATGGTGCATGCTTACAGAATTCATATTTTGAAATTCCTGTCAAAAAGCGATCTTCTGCATCACTGCTCTCTCACCCTAGATGTCGCCTTTAAATATTTTCTACCCATCAGACAAAGGACTGAACTGCATTGCAACCACTACAATAACAATGCTCAGTCTTCACATACTGCAAGACTCTCTTTGGACTTTCAAGTAACATCGGGATGCGTCTATGTTGAAACAATCACAGAGTCTACCTCCTGACCCATTGCTTGGCCAGTCTCCAAAGAATGTCTTTCTCGATCACTCACAAAAGAATGAAAGTGGACAGGATTTTTTCAAAGGCCTGTTCCAGTATATCTTCTTTCCTTAATACAATGCTCTTGACCAGGGTGGCCAACTGTTATGCAAATCAACTCATGCTCTGGATCAGTTGATTTGCTCTGTGTTCTATTTAGTTCAGGCAAACAGATCAGGTTAAGGCTCATCAAAACCACCTGTGCTATCGCAGCTTCATGTTAAGACCACTACAAAACCAACACCCATTTAGGAACTCTATTAGGATAGTCTCTCTTTAGTTGTAAAAAAAAGCACACATAATATTGCCCTGTAACCAAAGCTTACTGATCACAATTTTACAGAGTAAGTCCAGATTATTTTCAGCTGCTTTGTTTTGCAGAAGTTTACCTGGAAGACTGCATTAGCCAAACTAGTGAGATCTACTTATTTTTTTTCCTTCTATCTTGTTTCAGTATGCGATGCTTTCACTAAGAATGTAGAGGAACCCCAAATACCAGCAGTATATCAGTATAACAGATTGAAGGCAGAATATCTGGTTTTACAATTTAGACTTTGGTTTTGGGTTTTTTTTTCCCTTCTTTAAAAATAATTTCCAACCACTATGTTATGATGGCAATAATGACTGTATCTGAATCATCTGAACCTTAAATGTAATCAAAAGCAAAACACATCATATACATCAATAGTTATCTATACATTCTTTGTACATCAAGATAAGGCAAGATGCTTCAGAAAGCAAAATCAAGACCAGTCATGACTGCTTATTTCTTGTGCGATAATTATTTAACTTTAAAATTTTGAAAGTCTGAGTAAAAAAAAAAAAAAGTAAATCTGAAGCTTAAAACCAGACATCTGTACACCAGATTTTTTTTCAAAACTTTGTAAATGACTGCGTGCAAAAATAATCTAACTAAAAATGCATGAGAAAATACAATTTTACTACTTACAGTTCAATTTCTACTACAGCTTTCAAGCACCCCTGCTTTACAAAGAGAGCAACCTACAAAATTAATTACAGAAATTATTATTGCAAAGTAACAGTGTATTAAAAAGTAAACTCTAACAAAAATATGTATTTGTATAATAGAGTAGCTGTAATGCGTTATTTTCTTGAGAACTTACCATTAAAACCTAAAATTTATCTTGGCTGTCTATAAACTAAAAATAAAGGAAGACAGAATTATCTTCATCATCAACTAGCAGCATTAGAGCTTCCTCCCCAGGTTAACAATTTGTCATCAATTTCAGCCTCCAAATGTGAACAGATCATAAGCAGCAGATCCACAGGGAGGAAGAGGTTCTCAAGAATTTGAGGAACAAAGGCAACACAAATTAAAGACATTGCCAAATATCTGTACTAATAGAACTGCCAATTCTAGTAGTATAAAAACATATAAGCATGAAAAGCAAATAAAAATACCAATACACAATGCTGCCATGCAGTCAGTTTTCCATATTTACACTTGCTCAAGACTGAGCTTCAACCAAAGAATACGTACAATCATTTAGGTACTCAGCTTCAGTGCTCCATGATCTACCGAAATATGTTCTATCCAATCAGAATATCCAAGAAAGCAAGAGCAAAACTTAAAAATTTGACAGTACAAACTTCCTCCTATAATGTCAACAAATGATCTCTTGGGAGCAAAAAATGAAAACAGTAGAACAACCCCCAATAAATCCAACTTCCATTTAAATAAAAAAATCAGTTGCTCTATTCTTTTACATAAATTCTCAGGCACATCAAGGACATGTTATTTCTACAAGTTCTATATACTTGGGAATTTAAGCTAGACTTCTTAAAAAATTTCTCTCTTAGTAGATATTTCTGATCAAACATTACTTATGCATTAGGTGCCATTTTCCTAACACACTGTGGAGGCTTAGACATCTTCAAGTATAACACCTAGTCTACTCAGGTTCCAGTACAATTCAGGCACTTCCATTTCATAATTCAGCCAAGACAACAAGCAGTTAACCAAGACAAAACCCCTTTGGTAAAAGCATGGCCTCTGGACCAGATTATTCTACAATTTGGACACTTTACTTTTTATAAAAATAAAACAAATCAAGAAAGATAGTATTCCCACCTACCCGAACATGTCTCTTAATGCAATTCAGATTAAACATTACAATTATAAAAGGTCACAGTTACCTTATCAGCTCTCCCTATGAAAGAAGGTTTTCCAGCCAGTCCCAGGCAGATGGCACAAACAATGCTTGACTTTCCTGTCCCATTCGCACCTACAATCATGTTCAAATTGGGTCCTGGACGTACTTCACAGATGTCGTATGTTCTAGAAAGCACAATAGTTTTTTGAACTTTATAAACACTATGGCACTTAAAAAAAAAAAAATCAACATAATCCATGTACTTCTCTAAAAGAACCCTTAAGTGTTGACGCTTAAACTACTACCTTTGAAGCTTCATTTAACATCTGTAGCATGATCAGTGAACTACACAGAACTGTGTTCAAGGCTGACATGGAACTGCCAGCAAAACAGCCGTAAGAAAACGCCCTGAAAACTTCTGCTGGTAACTATAATAGTTTCAAACGGTATTCCCAGTAGGCAGAAGCTGGACACAGCGGGTCCTCCCCCGCTCCCTGCGCAAGGGACCACCTGCTACGGAAAAACCGTTTCACGCACTCCTTCTTCCAGCCTTACTAAGGGCTCCCAATAACCGAGGGATCTCCCCGCTCCGCGGCGCGCGCGTCCCTGCCCCGCCAGCCCGCCGCTACACGTTTGGGCCTCCTGACTTAACCGCCATCTCTCCAGCCCCGCACCCGCTTAAACACGGGGCGGCGGGAGGCAGCCGAGGCCGCCCAAGGCAGACACCGACCCCCGGGGCGGCAGGAGACCGCACAGCAGCGCCCGCGGGCGCACCGCGACCAATGGCGGCCGGCTGGCCGCCACCCCTAGGAGGAGAAAGCGCCCACCGCACACTCACAGAAAGTTCTCCATGAAGATCTTGACGATGGAGCCCTCGATGAAGCGGGAGCGCGCCTCGGCGCTCCTCAGGGGCCGCGGGATGCTGCCGCCGCGCTGACAAACGACAGGCTGCCGACTCCCCAGCGTCGCCATCTTCTGCCCTCAGCCCGCCCAATCCCCGCCGCGCGGACGCGCCCCGCGCCTCGACCTCATTGGCGAGCGGGAAACGCCGAGCCGGAAAGCAGCGCACTCATTGGGTGAAAGGGCGGGACTAAGCCCACAATGAAGCTTTTCTTTGGCTTTTTGGCTACCGCGCTAGTGCCTATTGGCTGAGGAGAGCGGGGCAGTAAGGCTGACCCAGGAGGGAGGTTCTAGTGTTGCTTTCGGTTTCCCCGGTGCTGAGGCAGCCGCACAGCCCCACGGGAGGGGTCCCTGCCCGCGGGGCGCGAAGGGCCGGGTGCTGCGCTGAGGGGAAGCGCCGGTGCCTGCGCCGCGCCTCTGAAGACGGCATTGCCGGCCGTGTTCCCCCTTGGAAGAGGGGCAGCCGGCAGCGCCGCCCGCCGCCAGCGGGCTGCGCGGAGCCCCTGCCGGGTGGGCTGGAAGGGGGCTGGGCGGGCCGCCGGGCGGAGGTGCCGGCGCTCCCGGCAGGGGGCAGCGCAGCCCAGGAGCCGGGCGGCCAGCGCTGCGGCGGGGGGTCTGCCCGGCAAACCCCTTCCTTTGTAGGGACAGGACTGGGGTCCGGGCGGGCGAGCTATTAATTGTCCTCATGTTCCAGCGCCTGTCAGAGCTTGATTTTTTTCTTAATTTTTAACAAAATGACGGGGGAAACATATTTTTACATTTGTTCCTTCAGAGATCAGGAAATCTGTAGGAAGGATAGACATCCTTTAGAACAGGGACGTAAAACTCATTTCTACCAGGGGTCACGTCAGCCTCACGGTTTCCTTCAAAGGGCCAAATGTAATTTTAGGACTGTATAAATTACACAGGTGCAAATGAGTTTGACACTTCTGCTTTAGAAGCTATCCTACAGGAAACCCTGTGTGAGATTTTTGGCATTTTGACTGCAGGGCAGCCACCAACACCCTTGCAGCTGCCTTACCTTCCCACACCATTTGTGTTTTTTTCTCCCAGAGCAGGAGCTCCTGCTGCAGAACAAGGCCTCATAACCAGCCGAAGCTTCTACAAGGCTGATTAAGGCTGCTGAAAGTCACAGAATCACGGAATGTCAGGGATTGGAAGGGACTTCCAAAGATCATCTAGTCCAATCCCCCCACTGGAGCAGGAACACCTAGATGAGGTTACACAGGAAGGCGTCCAGGTGGGTTTTGAATGTCTCCAGAGAAGGAGACTCCACAACCCCCCTGGGCAGCCTGTTCCAGTGCTCTGTCACCCTCACTGTGGAGAAGTTTCTTCTCATATTTAAGTGGAACCTCTTGTGTTCCAGTTGGTACCCATTGCCCCTTGTCCTATCATTGGTTGTCACCAAGAAGAGCCTGGTTCACTCTTTACATATTTATAAACACTAATGAGCTCAGCCCTCAGTCTCCTCTTCTCCAAGCTAAATAGACCCAGCTCCCTCAGCCTTTCCTCTTAAGGGAGATGCTCCACTCCCTTCATCATCTTTGTTGCCCTGCGCTGGACTCTCTCCAGCAGTTCCCTGTCCTTCTTGAACTGAGGGGCCCAGAACTGGACACAATATTCCAGGTGCGGTCTCACCAGGGCAGAGTAGAAAGGAAGGAGAACCTCCCTCGACCTACTAACCACCCCCTTCTAATACACCCCAGGATGCCATTGGCTTTCTTGGCCACAAGGGCACAGTGCTGGCTCATGGTCATCCTGCTGTCCACCAGGCCCCCAGGTTCCTTTCCCCTACACTGCTCTCCAGCAGGTTGTTCCCCAACTTCTACTGGAACCTGGAGTTGTTCCTGCCCAGGTGCAAGACTCTACACTTGCCCTTGAAAGTCAGATATAAGAAACTGCTTGTGCTTAAGCGGAACAAGGTAAATTAATCAACACATAACTGGAGTGATTTGTCCTAGAAAGGTTACAAGAAAGACAAGGTTTTTCCAATATGAACCAGATCCGTGGGGTGCGGAAGCTTTGCAAGGCCCCCTGTATCCAAGCAACTCTTCCTGTAATATCCTGCAAAGACCAACACTGCCATGGTAAAGATGTCAGAACAACCTTTTTGAATATGGATGTATCAGGGCTGGGACCCACAGGAAAAAATAATCTAAGGCAGGTTGCTTCTTTGAGGGAAATTTAGGCAGATAAAAGGAGGTACAAGGGCAGTGAAAAGGCTGTTCTGGATACAGGGGAAAAAACGGGGGAACAACAATTAATTCAGTTAAAGAATGAAGGGGACTTCTGCTCCAACAGTATGAGTGGAGATGCCCACAGATTGTAAAGAAGTTGCCATGCATGTCCAGCCCACCAGGACTTTGGATAACCCACTGGAATCTCCACCAGGTCCATGTCCAGAAGACTCGGTGTAGAATAATAAAGAAGCATAGAAATGCACCTTAATATTATGTGCTGTGGATGGGAAAGGATAATAAAATTGGAACTATATAATTCATAAGATTTGTGGTAATAGCTACGTAATAAGAGTGCGAAATTGTATCACTGCAAATTAGTAACAGTGGTGTGTCCATTAGTTAATTAGAATATTAGCTGATTTATTTATTGGCAATGTTTTGCTTAATAAAAAATAGCTTTTGAACAAATTTTCAGACATAATTTTTCATACAGGCCCAGTATAGCAGAGTCTTAAGTGTTCTTTGCCCTGCTATTGTCTGTGTACAGCTACTGCAGCAGTGAGAAACAGAAAAATAGTAAATAAAAATGGATCCAGGGCAGAAATTAGCTGCACAGCACGTTTCCTAGTTGGACAGAGCTGATGGAAGGTTTTTTATCTTACCAGGAGAAATCTTAATGCACCTTCTCTAGTTTTCAGATGTTTTGTAGCCATTCTTCCACTGATTTATCAAGCACCAAAGTAATTGAAAGGTAGCTTTAAATTTCTCTGTTCTTTAATTCCTGCAGCAGAAACGCATGGAAAGCTGCTGTTGTTTCCTACTGAAGGAAGAACTTAGGCTTCTTTTTTTCAGTCAGGACAGTGCTTCACATGCTATCGATAAATACAGGGTGTTTCAAAAAGATGGACCCAATTTGAAACCACTATGTCTCTGAAATTGGGTCCTTCTTTTTGAAACGCCATGTACTACCCTCAGTGATACCAACAAAGCCACTGTATAATACCAGTGAGGTCCCTGGCAAATGCTCAGCGGCGAGCAGAGTACTTTGCTCATGTCCTTGTTCTTATCAGCCTAAATCGTATTACTTTGATGGAGTGAAGCAGAGTTCCACAAATTGTTAAGAGATAGGAATCCATTTCATTTACAGAAAAGTCCCATCAGAATTTTGGAGAACCGACAAGTCTGATGATTTCAACCACTTCATTTTCACTTGTTTGCTGCTTAGATAATTTGACCTGAATGTTGATACCAAAGTATCAACAACAGAACAACTGTAAAACTACAGTGACTCTTACAAAACAGTCCAGTGTTTCTGGTGGCTTTCATTTTCAGAATAATAGCAAGGGCAATGCATTCATAACCAGCTGCCAACAGGAACTGTGGATAACTATGATGGGCAGTTAAGGTGTCATCTCCTTTTGCCTCTTGCTTAGTCTCTTATAAGTAATAAACTGCTTCAATCTGTGTGGTCAGATAAACATGTTACTACTGAGAGTATTTAATTGAACAATCTCTTTATTTGTGTGTGTCACAAAAATGAAAAATTACTAAAGATGCAAGGGGCTAGATTGTCCCAAGTGGTGTTGATCTTTATAGGACATTGGGAAAAATGCATACTTTGTTCTAAAAGGAGTAAAGGGTATTTCCATTTTTCAGGGTTTGCATCTTGCAGTAAGAGCTTGAATGTGATGGCTATATGAGTAATTTCTGTGGCTCAACACAGGAACTTGCAGCAGATCAGATTGCTTTCTTTCAGCTGTCTTAGGTTATGTAACCCACACATTTCATTTTTTTCATATTCAAAATATTGAATGCAGGCTATTATATTAGGTTCAGTTGTTTCTCATTACAGTGATAACTATAAAATCTAGACCAAAGCAGTAAGATTATTTTCAAAGTTACATTTTATTAGGAAGTTATCATAATTTCAAAACAAAACCTTACACACAAACACATTAAATCTTAAAAAGTAACAAGTTGTGTGAATTCAGTTTCCTATTAGTATAAGTGCAAGGCATCTGTGGTCGGGTAAAGTGTAAGTACATTCTCCGTGAGTGTACAAACTGACTTAGTAAAAAACCACAAGACTTGTATGCTAGAAAACATGGCTTCAAAGTGTTTCATTTCATATAGCTCAAAATGGCAGCAGCTTACACTGAATTACACTGAAACACTTGAAGTGAGTTTGTTATTGGCAAGAAAAACAAATATATTTGCCATAGTAAAAGAATACAAAACCACAATAAATTGTCAGCAGAGTTTCCCAGAGAGATTTGTCATAATGAATAATTGCACTTAACCTGTAGGTTATTACTAGTAGCTAATACTATTTTCTTTATTATTTCAAAATGTTTATGATTTCCTTAACAAAAATCCATTCTGTACCCAACACAAAACATTCACTGAATGCAGATTTAAGAGAACACAATATTGGATTTTAATTGTGCACCTTTACTTTCCTCTTTTTACCTATATACTAGAAAAGTAAAAAAAAAAAAAAAAAAAAAAAAAGGCATTAAAATGAATAACCTGTGCAAAATGAGAAGCCTTTATTTAATAACTGCTACCTCATGCAAAACAGAAAAAAAAAAGTGTTAAAAAAAATAATCCCCCAACAGTCTAAGAAGCCCTGAGTCAATAATTTCATTGCAAAGGCGAGGAACATGAGTGCTGTGAGTTCTTCCTATACTTCCTATATATCGGTGGACATTCAAACCAGTCCAGTATTTACTTAAAACATATTTTAAAATGCGCAGTTTGCTCAGTTTCTCACATACAAATCTTCTACGCACTCCATTCCTTTCAGCAGACTGTATTTAATACTCAATTTCGTTTAAGTTGTCAGGATAGCCTGATGAGAACTGAATTTCTTCCACTTCTAGAAGACAAAGAACGGGGAAATACTGTAATTATTTGTATTTTCATCATACATAGGAATGCATAAGACACAATGTAATTACCATGCTGGACTTAAGTGGGACTGTCATACAGTTTTTAAAAAGTGTTGTTGCATCATTACTGTTATAGTCCAGATTCTAAGAATGGTCTGGCATCTTATTAGAAAACGAAAATTCTGCACTAACCCAACAACATGATACTAAATTTAGATCCATTCAGTAAAGTTTCAAAGGAGGAAGTACTACCTGCCTAATTACACAAAGCACTGTGAATCGCCAGTTGTCTCCTGACAGAAAAAAGTATATTTAAACTTACCTAAACAGGGTCCTGCCTGGAACAGAATATCATCAATAGCAGTGTCACTTCTCATAGACACACCACGGATCGCCTCAAAAATAATCTGTAAAGGTAAGACACAGCTTTTCATGAGTCCCGCACAAGGAAGGATTAAAAAAAAAAAATAATACCCACGCAGTATATTAAAGGACCTCGGCTGTCTTGAAAGTCTGCTTTTTGGAAAGGAGCCTCTATGCTCCACCAGGGAACTGATTGCCCTGCTCAGAGAATTTGAGTGTGTGCTATGCCAAAGGAAGCAGATTTCTTCTCATTATTTGTTAAGACATTTCTGTATGCTATAGACCACTGATAAATTACCCTAGTGATGTAGCATTTTGGTCTTGTTTTCAGCCCAAATTTGTTGCTGTGTGTTGCCCGTAGTCTTACTGATGAAGCTGAATTTGTCAGTAAAAAGCTTTTTTTTTTTTTTCCTAATTCATTTCCAGGCTCGTAAGGCAAAGCAGTTACAAAAACCCCACACAACATCTTTGGTTAGCGATCAGTGCAGTTTTGTGCTCAATGCTGTTTCAGTCAAAAGCAACTTCAGTTTCCTCTTTGACAGAGAAACTGAAGCAGGCTTTGTCTCTGGCATTACTGAAATGACAGCAGTGTGGACACCAAAGACAGAGCTCTGGCTTTGCATCATCCCTTGCCTTTGGCGCCACCGCAGAAAGACCATCCTGCAAGCAGCAGACGTTCTGTCACAGCTTAGTGGTTACATTAATTCTATATGGCTTTAAACAGCTGAAGGAAAATAAATTTTACAAGTGATATAAATAAAAACTACCACTACTGAAATGATGGGAAAGCAACATCTAAATACTGAAAAAAAAACCCCTTTTGAATTAATGAACTATTGTAATATTTGCAAACTATTAGTGTCTTTAATAATTCCCTCCCTACCTTCATTTTTAAGAAATTAGATGTTACTTCAACTTGTTTACGTGTACATTCAATGCTATCTGTTTTAACCTTTTTTGTGGGTTTTTTTTTTCCCCCCCCAACACAACCCAAAATTTTGATTCAGTTCAGTATTTCGTTTTGACTGCTTTTGGTTTGTTTTTTCTTACCTGGTAGTTTCTATCACTTTCATATTCTATCAGTCCCCTTAGCCATGAGATGCTTTGTTCCCCTGTCCTCCTCCACAAAGGAATCTCTTCATCATCACCTTCCTTTTTCAGATAAACACTTAGTAATCCAGTCCCAGCTCCATACATGTGATAGAAAAATGTCAAGCACTGTTTTCCAGAGGTTCCTCTTAGTGATCTTGAAACTAGGTATGCTCTCTGTCCATAGACCATGTTGGATGCCTCTATATACATGTAGTATCCTTAAAAAGATATACAAGCAAATAATAGCAACGTAGAATACATTCTCTCATTATGCTCAACATGCTCATATGAAAAAACTATGATTGGAGCTATTTTGATAAAGATTTTTACACTGTAGACTGTTACATTTGTGATCTTGTAACAATTGTGTAGTGTAATAATGGTAATATTTGTGAATTCTAACATGAGAACACTTAAAAACCCATTTACATCTGATAAGATACATAGCAACAGAAAGGAATATAAAGTAAGAAAAAATCATAGCTGTTCTTAAGCCAAGAATGCACTCTGACAGTAGTAAACTAATTGGATTTCAGAGACAGCTACATCTATGTCTGAGGGTACAGTTTAGGCAATGGCTGGAGCTAATGCTATTCACAAAGCAAATTAACTGCAATATCTCTTTTAAATCACATATGACATCAATAATATTTTTCCTTCTGTGATCGAGATGTGAAGATGTGAGGAAAACTAGACTCTCTAGAATCCATGAATGAACAAAAGATTGCCATGAACTCTCATCTGTGGAAAACTTAGTCATTAATTGGTGGCAGGCAAATTAATGCCTTCCTTCAATCCATCATTTGGTTATTTCCAACTGGAGCAAACTGAGGTGTGTGAGAAGGCTGAGGAGCATCCTCACATCCCATCTGCTGCATGTGGCCGCTGTTCTGCGTCTGGAGATGTACAGCCAGCAGGCAGTGAGCTCAGATTTTACAGCAGCTTTAAAGCTGAGAGCAGCAAGAGCTGCCAGTGGATTCTCGGAGTGTCTCTCGTGATGTTCAGAGTCCAAGTACCTACACAAACCCATGCTGAAGATGACCCCTCTAACCCGGCTTCTAGTTTGGTGGTGAGCAGCAGCAGAGAGCAAGGGTGCAGTATCATTTTGTACAGTGTGTTGGAGAATTTCCAAGACTATTTATACCAAACCTGGTGCAAGCCATTGCGAGGATTTTGATGTTTGCTGTGAAGTTTGTTGAGTTAAAAATCAAAACCTATAGCTCATACTACAGTATAATAAAATAACTTACGTTTAGTTCTACGGCCTGAATCATACGACAAACTTAGAAAGACTAGATCAGCTCTTGGTTTTGTGAATGCAAATCCACAGATTTCTCAGCACATCTTGCTGCAATGAGGTATGTGAAATAAGGAATAAACATTGTTGCCACAGGTGAGGTTTACAGAATTCTCTTGCTTCGCCAGCTCTGAAGTCAAGCTATCAGCCTCAGATCTCAGAATACTCAGTGATCTACAGATACCAAAACTAGGTCTAAAGTCAGTTTCTGCCTTAGAAATCAAGAAAATTGTTCTAGCAAGAAACTCTAAAGTGTTGCTCTTACTAGAGGAGAGGGTTATTGACCTTGGAAACACAAGAGCTGGGATACAGAGTATTTTAAAGAGGAAAAGGAAAACATATTATCTAGGGAATAACCAGGAAAAAAAATCAAACAAGCCTGAATGTTGAATCCTTTTACAGAATTGACTTCAGTTACCCACCAAAACAACCAGCAACTTTAATGTGATATATTCCTTTTAGATTTTATTTTGTGGAAAAAGAGGAGTCTGCCTGACAATACAGAGATGGCCTACAGATGCCTCTCCCGAAGTGTCATCCACATTTTAAAATAAAATTTCTCAAATTAACTTTAAAAACTGTTAGGAAAAATTCTCATTTATTTTACAGCTGGTTATCACATGTCTAGTTGATGAAGAAGAACTGGACAGCATGGATAACAGTATGTCATCTGATTCACTCTAATGTCATCTAATTTTTAAATGGAAAAGGGACAAAAATTTCAATATTCCCTTTTGAAATTCATTCCACAGTACAAAGGTATCATCTGGAAAATGTTCTTGACTTGTAGATCACCTACATTTTCCACTTGGATAACTTAGCCAACAGATCTGTTCAGAATATGGACAGATTTATAAGTAATGTTTCTCATTTTTATTTCATAACACATAGAGGAAGTTTTAGCTTTAAAACTTATATCTGAAGGCTATTCATATTTCTACCCAGAATCAGTCCTGTTTACAATTAACAATGGAAGAACATAATTTCTTGGTGATCTGAAATTTCAAGCCAAAGAGAAACATTTCCATCTGCATTCTAAATTCCACATGTAGGTTTTTGGCTATACAGTTCCACACACCATGAATTTATAATACATCTCTCTAGCTAATTTCCATACCTTGCTCAGGATGCAGCTGTTACAGAAATTTTACCAGGAGATAATGTCAAATGGATACTAACCACTGTGAAGGAGGGCAAATCCAAAGGCGCCAACAGCCTTTTCAAACAGATGTAAGCATTTACGCTTCACAGCCTTAGGGCAGTTTCATCCCTTTTCCTGAAGTCAATGGTGTTGTTACTGAGGTCCTCCTCTGCAGGAACACAAGCACTCAACACGGTGGTGCCATTCATCATCTCCAGAAGTCACCAGCTGCTGCCCCAACTGTGGGGGCAATTCTGATGCAGTTTTGTGTGCGCTCACTCATGCTAACAGAGGCCTTGCTTGCCTAAATACTTTAAATGATACAAATGAGGTCATGAAGCAATCTTTGGGATCCCTTTTATTACCCGTGTTTTCTTCTGAGGAAGGTGTTGAAGCAGAAGAGCTCCCAACCACTTGTTTGCCTTTTAGTTTCAGGGAATGCTCAGGTAAGATAGGGATTTGGAAGAAGGCTTTTTTGTGGGTTCTGGGGAGTCATCCTGTCCTTTTTCTCCCAAAGTAAAGGTCTACTTTAGGACATGAAGACTGAATTACCCTTGGTCTGCAGGTAATTCAGATTAAACATCACATTCTCAAAACAATGTGTGGGTCCCTAAGAAATGTGTTTACTTCATTTGATTAATAGCTGCTCTGAACAAAACAGTAAAAACTGTCTCTGTTCTATAAAAGGTTATAATTTCAAGGTATTTTCGATTAACTACAAATCTCTGTTCTGAAAGTTCGACGTTGAGCTTAACTCACCTACCCCAGTAGTGTGGTCTCCTTTCGGTCCAGTGTAAGAAGTGGGAGTTGGACCCCTCCTCCTGTGCCAGCTCCCACGACCTCTCTTCTTCTGGGTAAACACACACTCATCTTTTTCAAAAGTACACTCTCCAGGATTTGGCAGCAATAGATCTAAAAGGAGAGGACATTGTTTAAACTGCAAATACATTAGACAATCTCTCCATATATGGAGAGATTACACAAGCAATGTATTGCATTCACTCACCTGCTGACATCATTTATACCTACCTAGCAATACTTATAGTACTCACAAGCTTATAAAAGCTAGCTTCAAACTGATATACAAAATCTAATTTCATTTTCTTCACAGCTTTGGGGAAATCTGTGCCCTAGTCTGGCTCACTAACATGTACTAATATTTCTTAAAATATCTCATGGAGTTTATTATCTCATCATAGCTGTTACTCCACAATGGGCTCTACCAATGTAATTTCCTTCACTGCTGTCGCATCCCAAGCAGTTTAAGCAGTTTAATGAGCTCCAGCATGTATAACTTGCATATTACATGAGTCTTGTCAAAAATGGGAGTTTCTGTGATCTGAAATCAAATGCCACATTTAGCTCTCTTATGTTCCCTTGGCACCAGATTCTAATACCACATACAACAGACCACAGAGCCACAATTACTGGGCTATTTTCATTTTTTCAGTTCTATTAGATGATGCAGATGAGAGAAAGTTGACAACTCAGGTGCTTGCCAGGAAGCCTCTGTCAGCTCTTCTGCTCTAATCCAGATTTGTAGCTCAGGAGTGGACACACTGAGCTGCTTTCACATTTTGGAAAGGAGGAAGCCTCGATGCCTCACATGCTCTGGGGCATTTTTCAGGCATTTTTTTTCCTGCCATCAGCAACAACTTCTGGTATGACTATTCAACCAAGTATCAGTTCTGCACCTTTGGTTCCTTTTCAAAGTACTTGGAAACCAGAGAAAGGCAAGACAGGCAACTGTCAGAAACACTTTAGAAAAATGGCATCTTGTTTTATACATGTGACTTCTCTCTGTTCTGTAATGGCTAGCCGCCTGAATGCATGAAATCCAATCAAAAGAGGTCATTAAAAAGTTATCATTACACAGGAATATAAATGGCATGGAAGATCAGCCTCATCACCATTTCAAAGGCATGGCTTTATTCCAAACAAGAATGGGATAATAGATTGTGCCTGTCTCATGCGAATGGTTTCCAAATTAGGATACAATCGTTGCATTGTCAAATCTCAAAAGCCCCAGAAGAGGGAGTTTGGGTGAGTTCAGAGATGTTCGCCTGTGCATGTCAGAGGTTAAAGTCTTGCTCAAAAACATGCAGTTCCTCCCACTCCTGGAGGAAGAGTTAGACTTGTTTTATCTGTCTTCATTAAAGAACTGCTGCTCAGATAAGGGACTGTGTCTTGGCCTTGCACAACTGTACTTCCGGACCAAAAAGAGTAATGCTGTGTTTTGAAAATATTGCTTTTGGGTCCACTCCTGGTTTCCTGAAAGCCATTTGAAAACAACTTTCCCCTCAGTTGGAGTGTTTCGGGTTTTGTTTTGTTCTAAATTGTAATGCCCCCAAAGAAACACTCCCCTATATTCAACCACACCACAGTCAGTGAAGTTAATTAGGAGTTAGGTGGCACCCCTGTGAAAAAAAAAGCTAGTCCTTGCTGTTATGTATGCTATTGCAAAAATAAGACTTATGCAATAGTAATTGGAAAAAGAAAAGAAACCACAGTAGGATGAGGGAAGCTGTATGCTAGGCTTGGAAAATGAAGGTACGCGATGATCTCCTACTAAAAAGGGTAACAGCTGTTGGACAACAAATATTCACGGTCTTACCAGCAGCCTGGCAGCTTCCCAGGCTCAGTGATACATCATCCAGTGCCACAAGCCCACAGTCCCAGAAGCTTTTACACCAGCTGACAAAGACAACCTGCAATGCATGAATAAAGTTTCAGGTATCTAGCAAAAGCTGGCACTGTTAAGATTCTGAAATTTTAGGGTTTTACAAATGCACTAATAATTTTTACATCTACAGAACAGAAATAATGAATCCACTTTGGCTTGGCACATACTAATACTGCCAGTGAATGAAATTTCAAATACAGCTGGATTTAGATGTATGTTTTCATTCAACAGAAAGTGTTTTCTCACTTTTACAGGCAAATGATGTATCTCTGTATGTAGCTTCCATTTTTTTAGGAGTGTGTATATGTTCTAGTGTATAAGCAAACATGACTCACTGAGGCTGTTGTGGTTTTTTCCCCCAAAAAAACCAACATGAACAGCTCAAATGTCTTATCCTTAGAACCAGGAGGTTTTATCCACGGAAAAATAAATCTGAAAGAGTAATGCATAGTGGTGGCCAAGAGAAATGGTAGTGGCAAAAACCAAAGAACAATAGACATGAGATGAAACTACTGCATAAAATGGGATTATTCAGAAATGACACAAGGTTGTGATATCATAGAGCAGGAGGCTGGTGTTCATTATTCACATCATTCACAGTGTTCATCTGGGTTTGTGAAGATTAATAATAGTGTCCAACATGTTTTAATTGACTACACATTAATTCTGCCATGGAAAATACGTGTCACTCATGAGATCACAGAATAAAATGCAAAGAAACTGTGAGATTCCCAGTTGCCTTTCTCCCAAGGTTGACACAGATCTATTGGAATTACAGAAGACACAATAAGGTTTATTTTGTGAAAATACTGCTGGCAGTTTTATTTCCCTAACTACTGCAAACCATCTGTATGACCACTGGGGTTATGACCATAATTTGGGAGGAACTTTTCAAAACAATTCCTTTGTGATGAGGTCTGAGGTAGTCACTGGAGATGGATGAGTGTCACTTGTAACGGTTTAACACTCTGCAACAACTTTAAACACCTCAAGTTACATATTTGAGTTTAAATGCTGACTGACAGTTTGACAATACCAAAAGCTTGTTAAAAGTCATTAATGCATTATTTAATAGATTGCTTTGCTATGTAAGATTTATTTACCCATCTGCCTATAAAACAGCCTGGGATATCACTTCAACCCTTAAAGCACGCATAGGTTATGTTGCCGAGGATGGAGACATTTCCAAAACCATTTTCTATTCTGATTCAGTGCTACCAATCCCAGTAAGAGCGACTATCTGTGTTACACACCATTACAGGTGTGGACTTGGGAAGTGCCCTTGCACAGCATGCACAATTGCCCAGTGTATAGTGGCATAAAGCTAGCTGTTGGGTTTTGTTTGGTTCAGATTGGTTTGGTTTTTTTCCCTGCTCCATTAGCCTTAAGGTTTAACAGGACAAAAATTGTTTCCTACTTTGTAAGCTCATTACCAAGAAACACACATAATCTATTAAAAAATGGTAGCATCTCTTAAAATCAAGAATACTGACGTTGGGTGGACGTCATTCACCAGACTTTTAATAAATGCATTCTGCTGAACATTTGTAATAAACTAAAGACATACTATAGTCCCAAACCCAAGAATCTTCAGAAAACCACATATGAAAGGGTGAGGTCAGTCCTCATTTGTGAAACAACATTTCTACACTCTGGACTCATGTTGTAAGTCATGCTTTCCTATTGACATCATTGGGAGCAGGATCAAGTTCTTTATTCTTAAATTGCAATAATTTGTTCCATACAAGGTATGTAATTACCCACTGGATCCTGCAGAAAGCCCTCCATTTCAAAAGCATCACAACAATAACTGTTGGTCTCTCAAAGACCACTGAACCGGTCGCCTTTGTACCATAAAGGGTTGATCTGTTTCAGCGACACTTGTAAGCTTGTTCGGCTTTGTCATGTGTCGCTGCAGTGTTACTAATTCTCCACTTGCTTTTTGTGGTGTTGAGTGACACTTTGCCATGAGCAGACTTTGTAATTGCACAGGGGCGGGGTGGTGGCACTTGTGCTTGCAATGTGGAGTTTCCAGTACTAGCTATAGCCTCTGTACTGAAATTGTTCATTGTCTCCTTGGCTTATTTTGTTGTTATACTCTTGATTTAGATTTAAGCACTAGGGGGGTAGAACACATTTTTACTCACAGGTCAAATTTATTCACTCTTCTTTTGTCCTAAATGTCCTTTTTTTGTCATAACGGGACACCTTTGACTATTTGAACTTTAGCTACCAAACTGTATTTGGATTTACTCAGCTACTCATTTGGATTTACTCAGCTACTCATTGTCACCCTATGTCAGATCTCTAAATCCTTTCTGCAGTCTCAATAGGACTAATCTCATGGTGCTTTACACTTGTTCTTGCTTTGAATGAAAATATTTCCTAGGTCAGTTCTTCCAAAAGAAATTTTTATGAAGTTATGTCATGCCTCGGATAACAGAATAGGGGGTTCTTTGTGTTCAGCTCACACTTCGTCATAAACCATGACAGATGAACAACATACCAATTGTTTCAAACTAGGTAACAAATCTTCCCGGGCTTGCAGGCAGTCTTGGAGGCTAGATTAAAAACATTATCGAATGCAGGCAGTTGTTTCCTGTGTTACTAAAAAATAAAACATATTTTCCTTTCATGCCTCTTTTTCTTCCAATAACAGGACACAGCCCGGGCAATAGTTTCTTTTCAAATCATTGCCCCGATTTCTAGAAGCTGGTTTGTTTATTTTCCAGTGCTTAATCAATGTTGCTGGCCTGCAGCTTCCAAGTATCAATAATTAGTTCTTAGCATTTATCCTGGATTATATCAGTAATGACAAACACCAGAGGAGAACAGCTGGTAGAGCAAGCAGGGTTTCACTCCTCTCATGACATGTTGTTGGGTTGTGCTGCAGACACCAAGGTGAGGTAGAAGGAACTTCTCATCCTTGGCACTCTGCATCTCTAAAAGTAGATGTGAGTGAAAATGTATGCATAAGAAATTCACCTGCTTTTGGAGGACAAGAAAGAGTAGGACATGCAGCGGGGTACCTCTGTCAAGAAGTGTAAGGAAGGGCTAATGGGGAAGCTTGTAAAAGGCGGTTTGGAGGGAGCTGGACTGAGAACAGGAGAAAAGGAGAGAAGATGCGCCCAGGTTCTTTGTATTTTCTTTCCTACTTGTTTATCCTAAAAAATACAGTTCTTGTTCAAGTAGAGAGCCAGACCAGCCAAACAAAACTGTGACAGCAGCCAAATCTGGTGAATTTAAAGCAAGCTATGCCTCTGCAGCAAAGTAATTTACCTAATTCCATCCTAGTGAATATTCCTAGGTATAAAAGACATCCTGTATATCACTGTAGACACAAAATTCAGTCTGTCACTTAGACATGTATTTAGGTTCAACTTCTCAAAGGAGAAAGGCAGTTATAGTGGAGTCTGAGGTGAATTTTTGTGGGAAGCAACCATTGTAGTCTCCATACAGTGACACAAACCTCAGTATTACGAAATGAAAAAATAATTCAAGCACCAGAAACAAAAGTGCGACATGAAACAAAGAACCAGTTTCCCAAAACAGAGAGCCTGACTTTTCAGTCAGTTATGCTTGTGCACAACCATATAAGCATGTAAGTCGGGGACCCATCACTGGCACAGGCAATGGGAGAACCATTCTCATTGTCCCAGGGCTGTTTGATATAAACATTATCAGTGCAGCCCAAATTACTTTTAACTAGTTTAATTAAACTAGATTTTAAATGGCTTGTTTTTCTCTAGCTTAAACAGTCAGAAGTTCATTTATCAAGAATGCAAGTAAGCTATTAAGCCAAAATTAGAATGTCTGCAAGCTTCTGTCATTGAGAAGAAACTGATTTAAAATGGCACTCGCCAGGCAAGTCCAGTTTCTTGCTATGTAAATACAATAAGCTTCTATGGGAAAAGTAATGGATTATGAAAGCTTCTACATAAATAATTGGATAACATTGGTAATAAGCTTGTGACATTTGAACAAATGTTTTTGAAAATCTTTCCTGTCCAAGGGCAAATGGGTTGCAGAAACAATGAAAGAGAAACACAAAGAACAATCTAGGGCCACAGGCTCTTAATGCTACATCTATATTTAACCGAATTGCACTGTCTAGTAGGGAATACTGCCTGCACAGAAATGTATACACACCACCAATATCCCCAGCTGTCCCCCAGGGCCCTACTAGATTTCCAGAAATCTGCCATTATGGCTCTATCCTCTTAGAGAAACAGTTTCTGTGTCTCTTTTTATAAGAGGGAAACATTCTTGCCTTTAGACTGGGGAGGCTTGTCAGATGATGAGGCCTCATAATATCACAAGATTAAGTACCCAAAACAAAACTTGAGCAAAAAAAAAGTAAATGTCAGTTAACCCTCACAGATACCAAAAGGAAGTATGTAATATTCTATGCAACATATCTCCTTGCTTAGCTATTGTGAAGATGCAGGCCACTGAGGTAACTCAGCTTTCTAACCTCAACAATTTTTACAGTTTACCGTATGTTGTTTCCATAACTGTATATTAAACACCACAGACAGTGGGGTACACATTTTGCAAGCAGTAATCCTACTGTTTACAGACCCTACTGTTCGTATGCTAAATAGGCATTTCCAGTGACTGTTCTTCAATAAATTTTAGAGGTGAGAGAAGGAAGAACAGAAGGGACATGCTATGAAACTGCAGCTCATTCCAAGCTCTTTAGGTTGCATACCTTATTGTGGGAAGACTGATCAAGGGTTGTGTCAAAATAGCACCAAAAAGCTCCTTTGTTTGACACGAAGGTTTTTCAGAGGAGGAAGAAGAAGAGATGAGGACTAGGATGTCTGCTTTCCTCCACTCGATACCTGACTGGAGAACTGTGTCCTTTATACTAGTGACTTGATCACAGGCATCTACTACTTCACCATCTATCCAAGATTGCTTCAGTCATTTACCTAAGACTTTGGTAGATAGGTGGAAGACACAAATTTCTCAGCAGCAAAAAGAAATGCTAGAATAATTTAATATTGAGCATCATCACAATGATGATGTGAGAATAAAGTTCCAAAACCCCTCATATTGAGCCCTAGGAAAGTGGAGGAGTGATAACAGTTGTTTAGGGTAAACAGTACAAGAAACAAATAAACAATAAAGCTATTTGTGTCATTATGTGCAGCCCCCAGAGAGCTGAAAAACTTCCTGAACTGGAGGTCACACCTGTACCGCTGTGTTTACAGTCACTGTGAGGTCTATTTTCTATTAATTTGGTTAATCCCTTCTTAAATGCATGTGTACTATTGGCCTCCACAGCATCCTGCAGCAAAGGATTTCAGTGTTTAGTCATTCCCCAAAAAAGTTCTCCCTTTTGTTTGTTTAAAAACATGTAAATATTGTAGTGTAACACGCAGTCATTTGATTTAGCTTTCTCACAACTGCAACTAAAATTAGCTATGGAGGATGGGTGAAAACAAACAGATGAACTCAAGGAAAGAGAGTGATGGGAAAAAAGCATCAGAGAGGAAGAAAAGTAGACTGAAAGAATGAAAACCCAAAAAATGCTGCCACAACTAGTCTGATAGAAGTGGGCTGAACTGATATGATGCCAGCTACCATTCTGAGGATTTGTTTTTCAACTCTGTGGGAGGTATTCAAGTGCTACAGCACTAGGTAACATCACCAAAACTTGCATGAATGGATAAACAAGAGATGTTTGCTTTTGAAAACCTCAGCTTCCGAATGGTAAAACGAATCTAGCAGACATGAACAGAACTGATCTAAGTAGACCAAACTGCACTCAAACCTTCATTTTAACCCAGGTATTCGTGAAGTTGCATAAACGGAATATCTTCCCATGGTGGCATATACACACAAACACACCCATCGTATTCGAATGCAGATTCTTGCTCCATGGTGCACATGAGCACCTCTAGGTTGCGTATGCCATATGTTAATTTTTCTTTTAGTTTGCTCTGACATTTTCCTGACATGTAATGGCTTGGAAGATCAGTTTCAGTACATTCAATCAGATAAAACAAATCTACGTATTTCAGATGCAGGTTTTTATGCTGCCCTTTAAGAGGCTTATACAACAAATCATGAAGAGTTTCATTTGTTTTAATAAATATTAGGATTTTAAAAATTCATTTATTCTTTCTCATATTTATTCTTTGGGCACTACAGAGTATAAACAATACTGCATGTGTATATGATCATAGGTAGTTATGCTATCTAAAAGAGAAAGTGCCTCAAGTACAGATTGAGAAATCAGAATTTTTTATTTCCTGCCTTCTAACTAGCATGATATAGCCTACATATCTGCAGTATGTAAACATACATACATACATATGTATAAATGTTTATGATTTGCTTAGCTGGATCATACCCACCTAACCTTTTCAATGTGGTATTTTCAAAGTGTCATATTAAAGCCTGTTGGCCAGCTTCATGTTTCCTGCTCACAGAACTCAAGCCAACAGTCTGTGCCAGACTGCAGTTAGCTAACTCTGAAAGAACTTGTAAAAACCATTACACACACCAAGAGATGAAAAAATCTGAGCCTTTTCATTGTCCTGCTGCAAAAAAATGTTATCAAATTTAAAACATATCAGACAGATTTTTATTGTTTTTGAAGCCTTGGGAATAGTGTTCATAGCAGAAGAAGATGAAGGACATAGGTAATCAGGTATCTTGGAACAATTGTTTTCTGGCTGCAAAATTATTATGACCTTCAGGACTCCCCAGCCAAAGCAGCGTAACGACGGCCTCGCTGGCTTCACTGGCCGTGAAGGAACTGCAAGAAGATTGTTTACAGTTTCCACAGGCGCTGACCCAACTTACATGTCACACCTAGTAACCAAGAACTTGACCAGCCAAACTATTGTGCATGCCTACAACTTCTTATCATCCAAGTCTAGACATGATGCATCTCAGGTGGGCACATCAGCCACTACATCTGTGTTAGAGGAAAGGTGGTAGCCTCATTTTATTTTGAGACCACCTCACTCCATGAAAAGACTGTTATTCACTTGCTTATAACAGTGCCAAGACACAATGATTTCAGCTCAGACTTTCCATGCTGGGTCCTTGCTTCAGGCTTGTTTTGGAAGATTCAAGCAAAAACAGTTCCATCATTTCTGAGAAAAAGGCTAGGAAAAAAAAATTATTTTGCCCCTATTTAAAAAATTCTTTGAAAAGCCTGGGCATTCTTAGGCTTTGGAGTAGGAGCATGAAAAGTGCCAGGGTTTGGTCTTTGTGCCAGAACTGTGCTTTCTGTCAAGTCATTAGTGTTTGAAAAACTAAGATTTGCAAAAACTGGGACAAGCTGGGCAAATAGATGGGGACGTGGACAGGACTAGAGGGAAAAAAAATTGACTGTCCAGAGCTGAGGAGCCAGGAGTATGATGGGGAATATAGGGGGTTGCTGCCTGCAGGGAAGACAGATAAGACAAAGCTGCATCAGGAAGGAGGCAAGACACACAAGGACATACTGGAGGAGACAGGACGAGAGAGGTAAAGCTTCACTGAGCTTTTTTCTCTCATATTTCTCTATACTGTCAGTCCCTCCAGAGCCTGAAGTTTAATCCTCTGACTTGCTGGTTCCAACCACTCCTTGCTGTCAGGCAAACCATACTTTGATGCACTTCCACTTCTGGCCTGCCCTGAAGATGACCATTGGTGTGTTCCTGGTCAGCTATTTCACTTCGTCCTAGAAAGACACATCTTTGCAGATAACTAACCTAAGTGTTTATATGATGCCACACAATGCTCCTTCATTTTCCTTCTGTTGGCTTAGAAAAGAAGAAACAAACAAAATAAAGCATGAAGGGACTTTTTAAAGCATTATGGTTGTAGAATTGGGCATGAGATTGCAAGGAAAAGCCAGAATCAGGTTATTTTCAATCAGGTGCAACTACATTCAAGACTGCCTGTGAATATCACAAGCAGACAACATGTAACTACACCAGGTTTTCACTCTTGCCTTACAGAAAGCAGAAACATGCTTGAACTTTGTCATCACTTGTACTTTGTATGCTACCTTCTTAGCTCTAAACTCTTCTTGATAGACTTTTCCATACTAACATGCTTCAGAACATTGTCTTCCATGTAATATTTGTCTAAAGTTTACAAACTGATGGTGTATAGATGTACACAGACTTCATGAAAACCATGAAATTGTTATACAAAGTTCAGCACATTGGAGTCTTGTGAATGATTTATTATGTACCAATGGCATCTACTATCTATACAAAACTGCAACTCAATCCCTATTCTAAATCTAATTCAATCTTCCAGTCCAGGAGAAAAGACAGTGTGAAGAAATAGGTTTAAACCAAGGCTAAGGTAGAACTTCACCCCCACCTCCCCAATATAGGATAAGGGGTGTCGGTGTTACTACAGATCATTGATGACAACTTCTTGACCCAGAAGGTGGAGGAGCCAACAAGGAGAGGTGTGCTGCTGGACCTTGTCCTAACAAACCAAGAACTGTTTGGAGATGTGAGGGCTGGGGGCAGCCTTGGCTGCAGCGACCATGAGATGGTGGAGTTCAGGATCCTGCATGGAGAAAGCAGGGCAATAAATAGGACTAAAACCATGGACTTGAGCAAGAAAAACCTTGGCCTCTTCAAAGGTCCTGCTTGGAAGAATCCCATGAGTTAGGGCTCAAGAAGGTAGAGGGTTCCAAGAGAGCTGGTTACTATTCAAACCTCACTTCCTCCAGGATCAAGACCGATACATCCCTATGGGCAAGAAATCAAATAAAGGGAGTAGGAGGCCAGCATGTATGAGTAAGGAGCTCCTGTCAAAACTTGGGTAGAAGAAGCATGTTTATGTAATGTGGAAAAAGGGACAGACCACCTGGGAGGAATATAAGGTGGCTGTTAGAGTTTGCAGGCATGTGGTGAGGAAGGCCAAGCTATGCTTGGAATTAAATCTGGCCAGGGATGACAAGGACAATGAGAAGGGCTTCTTCAAGTATATCAGCAGCAAAAGGAAGGTTGGGGAAAATGTAGGTCTGCTGCTGACTGAGGTGGGTGTCCTGTTGATGGATGACACAAAGAATGCAGAGTTACTGAATGCCTCCCTTGCTTCTGTCTTTACCACTAAGACAGGACCTCAGGAATCCCAGACCCTGGAGGTAGGAGAGAAAGTCTGGCAAAAGGAAGACTTTACTTTAGTTGGGGAGGACCGGGTTAGAGATTGTTGAGGCAAACTGAACATCCACAAATCCATGGACCCCGATAGATGCACCCATGAATGCTGAGAGAGCTGGCAGGTGTTGTTGCAAAGTCGCTTTCCATCATCTTTGAAAAGTCATGGAGAGCATGAGAGGTGCCTGAGGACTGGAAGAAAGCCAATGTCACTCCAGTCTTCAAAAAGGGCAAGAAGGTGGACCCAGGAAAATACAGGCCAGTCAGCCTCGCCTCCACCCCTGGAAAGGTGATGGAACAGCTCATTCTGGATGTCATCTCCAAGCATGTGGAGGAAAAGAAGGTTATCAGGAGTAGTCAGCATTGATTCACCAAGGGGAAATCATGTTTGACCAACCTGATAGCCTTCTATGATGGTATGACTGGCTGGGTAGATGAGGGAAGAGCCATGGATACTGTCTGCCTTGACTTCAGCAAGGCTTTTGACAACGTCTCTCACAACATCCTCATAGGCAAACTCAGGAAGTGTGGGCTGGATGAATGCACAGTGAGATGGGTCACAAACTGGCTGGATGGCAGAGCTCAAAGGGTTGTGATGAACGGTGCAGAGTCTGGTTGGAGGCCTGTAGTTAGTGGGGTTCCCCAGGGGTCAGTACGGGGTCCAGTCCTGTTCAACCTCTTCATCAATGACCTGGATGAAGAGACTGAGTGCACCCTCAGCAAGTTTGCTGATGATACCAAACTGGGAGGAAGGGCTGACACACCAGAAGGCGGTGCTGCCATTCAGTGAGACCTGGACAGGCTGGAGGACTGGGCAGAGAAGAACCTCATGAAGTTCAACAAGGGCAAGTGTAGGGTCCTGCACCTGGGGAGGAATAATCCCAGGCACCAGTACATGTTAAGGGTGGACCTGCTGGAAAGCAGCATAGTGGAGAGGGACTTCGGAGTTATGGTGGACAACAGGTTGACCATGAGTCAACAATGTGCCCTTATGGCCAAGAAGGCCAACGGTATCCTGGAGTGCATTAAGATTGTGACCAGCAGGTTCAGGGAGGTTATCCTCCCCCTCTACTCTGCCCTGGTGAGGCCACATCTGGAGTACTGTGTCCAGTTCTGGGCTCCGCAATTTAAGGACAAGGAATTACTGGAGGGAGTCCAGCAGTGGGCTACAAAGATGATTAGGGGCCCAGAGCACCTTTCTTATGAGAAGAGACTGAAAGAGCTGGGTCTGTTCAGCCTGGAGAGGAGAAGGCTGAGAGGGGATCTCATCAATGTTTGTAAATATCTCAAGGGTGGGTGTCAAGAGGATTGGACCAGACTCTTTTCAGTAGTGCCCAACGACAGGATGAGGGGCAATGGGCACAGACTGAGGCATAGAAGGTTCCATCTGAATATGAGAAGAAACTTCTTTACTTTGAGGGTGACAGAGCACTGGAACAGGCTGCCCAGAGAGGTTGCGGAGTCTCCTTCTCTGGAGACATTCAAAAACCGCCTGGACACATTCCTGTGTGATCTGCTCCAAGTGACCCTGCTTTAGCAGGTGGGTTGGACTAGATGATCTCCAGAAGTCCCTTCCAACACCAATTGTTCTGTGATTCTGTGAATTATGATATGATGAACACATGCTGTGTTTTCTAAAGCTCAATAAACCTCACTTTTTTGTGATATTTGAGGAATGCCTCCTCCACAGAAACACTTTGCAACTTGTTTCCATGGGAAAGGAGGCTTTCCCATCACAAGACTTGAAGAATTCACTGAAGGTTTTTGAGAATTGCCAGAGGCCAACAGGCCCTCCTGCTGCAGACCACGGGGTTTCTTCCCTCCTGCACACCATCAGGCTCAGAAGCAGTGAGGATACTCCCTTGACTTCTTTATTCTCCCCTTTGCTGCTCTCCCCATCTGCTCCTGCCTACAGACAGACTGGTAACTGCAGAAATAAAAGCTACAGTTAATGAAAATCTTTCCATCCCAGGCAAGCTTCTTCACAAGTGTTTTAGACATAATACTTTCTAGGAAAACATAAAAATAGATCTTCATAAATTCATTTTGGAAAAGATTTTCCATGTAAATGTCAGATGCTAAAAAAGCTGCCACCTCCAAGGCTATAAACCATTTTTAACAGTCATGCTCAGCTGTCATCACTACTCATACAGTGCATTAGGCTTCACAAGCTACTGAACCTTTTTAGAAGTAATAAGTAATACATAAACAGGACATGGCAAAAGTATGCTATAAACATGCCTTTTTAACCAATACCTTTCTATGATTTAAAAAAAAAGAGAAAAACACTTCTGTGCAAATATTTTGGGATGATACTATGAGAAACTTTTCTATCATGCACTTACTGGGCAGTAAAAAAGGTTTGAAAATAAACTAGAAATTCTACTCTCTTTTATGCATAAAAATATATACATAAAAATTCCATCAATTTTTTAAGGTATTAGATCTCTGAGAGAAAACACTAGCCAATTATTAGGACTGATATTTTCAGCATAAATTTCCCTTTGAACACAGGCAACATTTTTTTCATGAACTTTTTCTTCTATAGTGTATATACTTTGAAAAAACACCTTTTTTTTTTTTATTCAGGAAAAGTTAAACTCAATAACTACCACCATTTCAAAAATTGCTTTATAGTGGGGAAACTGCCTAAGAAGTTTGTCTAGAATTTAGAAATATTGGAGTTACAAGACGAGTTTTCATTCATATATTCATACTACTATCACACTCTGAAAAAAAGCTGGCCTCATCTCTGGGTCATCAGGTAGTGATCCATCTGGTCCTTCTTAGGTGACCCACAGATGGTAAAAACCCATTACAGAAATCGGGATAACGGCAGAAGTAGTAACTACAAAAATTTGTGTAAAAGTCAGTCTTTGAAAGTGGGTGGAGATGAGGAATAACATCAGCTTGAGGACTTACTCAGGAGGTGATGTGAAACATTCTGTTATTCTTACTAACTCCCTGAGATAACAAAGTGACCCCTCCAATCAGACATTGCAAATACTTCAAGACCATTGCTCTAAATTACACGGATTTCTGCTTCCATATTTTAACTCAGTGGTTGAGTTTAGGAAAGTAGTATCATCTCCCCATTTTAGGCAGAACTTACCGGCACTGACATTCTAGATTAATTAAAAATCTGTAATTGAGTATGGTGATGAGAATCACATAGGAAAGAAACATGAAAAATGAGTGAACGTGAAGCCTGCTGAGAAACCAAGACACAACTGGCTCTAGTTAGAGCTCCTCAAGTGAAATCTCCACAAATACTGTAATGAAAGTAGAGGACACCAGGGCAACAGTGTTCCTGGTATGAAGCTCCTTTATCTGGGCTCCCATGGGAGCCAGGCTGCAAAGAAATACTCTACTCGCTACTGCACTACCTGGGGAACTCTATTTCACTTTGCTGGTATGGCTCACTTAGGGTTAGCCCCTGGATAACACAGAACTCTGGAAGGAGAAGATAAGGAAAATCTCCGTCCCGAATTCGGCAGTTTTGAACAGTTGGCTCTTACCTTGCAAGGCATAGGCTTTTTGAATGAGATTTCAGCTTGAGTCCAAACTCCCTTTGGAGAGTCCAAGACGGACCAGATTTTCTCTTGAACAACATGATTCTCCTCAAAGATATAAACAGCAAGAGTGCCACTCATTTTGAAAAACCCATATAAGGCATAATAAAAACGCAGACAAAACTGCATGTTTCCTGGAAGGGTCGGGCCGTACAGACGTCCAATATACCCAGGCTGTGATGTAAACTTCGTGTTCGCCAACAAGTAATAACCTGCAAGGCAGCACAATTATGGCGTATTTCTAATACACAATTAGCACAGCTGATTTGCTGTTACAGCAGCTTCCCTTACTGCATCAGACTTCAGTTACAAAAACAGATTCTGCTGGCAGGAAACAGATTATCATACTGTTTGAAAGGAAATAAGAATTTTTCTATAAACATCACGGCTACTTCAAGCTAAACTGGCACATGGCTAAGTTACCAAAAATAAGCATATTTCCAATTTACATTGAAAGATTCTCTGGCCTGCTGGCCTCACTGGAATCCTGGCTCTATCAAGGGTACTGCTCCGACACCGAAGAAGGAAGGATGGGGCACAAAGCCTATTATTCCCTACCCCAAGTGTAAAGGGGTGAGACTTTAGCACATAGGATTAAGAACCATGAATACCTTACACCAAGAGATGTATGAGTTTCAGAAGTTATTAGCAGACCTTTCACTAATGTTGCTTTACTACGCAAGATTTCACAGTTTTCCCTTAAAAATGCCAACTATCCTAAACCTGGAAGACCCCACCATTCTTCTATATGAAAAGCAATGCAATAAGCTATTATTATATTGGCTTGCATATTTTTGTGGAATCATCCCCTCAGTGACTACAGATCAGTATAGTGAAGATACTCTGATTTATGGCCCTGCACGACTATTCAATAGGCAACCTTCCTCCTTTATATGTGGGAGGCACAGCCAGAGTCCCACTAGGACTGAGCGTTATACACTGATTTTTAATGGCAGGGAGCCACAGTGAGGAAAACTAATCAGTGTGCTAATTACATTATTTAAAAGAATGAACAATTATACAACAGGTTAACCTTTATATCCAGTTTGACTCGCCTAGTGAAAAGCAGTTTTGATTTACCAAACCCAGTAGTGTGATCTCCTGCTCTATACACGTTACGCTTCACTTTCACTCTGCTCCATCCTGGGCCGTCTTTGTGATCCTGGTAAAAGTTACACAGATCTTCCTCAAAATTGCAGCCTGCCTCAGCAGGATTGAAAAGAGTTCCTGAAAGATAAATGCATGTGTTCTGTTAGGAAGAGCACAGTATAATAAGCATGGGTATTTGAGGCACGAAGATGCCAAAGTGTACTTTTCACATTGAAGAAGATGAAGATGGGCAAAGATGGTACGCATGTAGAGTGCAAATTCACAGTGATATCAAGCTATCAATTTTCTACCTGAGGTGGGTGTTATTTTCTTATATTTTTCCTGGAGCCAGGGGCAAACCTCCGTCACAGCTCCTATACACAAGCTACAGATATGAAGTGAAGATTCCTCATTCAGGACATAATGCACAGAGACATTCAGACCATCTGTTTTCATCCTGCTCCTTCATTCAAAAGGTTTTTGGACAAAATGAGTGTGCGTGTGCACACGTGTGTGCATGGATGTCATATTTTCACCTCAGTTTCCACGGGGACAGCTTTCTAACATCAACATTTAATATTATTTTAAAGACCACTTTTTAAAAATGCTTTTGTAGTCATAAAATGTGTATGCATATGCACGCTCTAAGTACATAAGCGTTTGGTTCATACACCACTTCATGGCTACTGACCTCTGGACCTATACCTTTAGGTAAAACATTCCTACTTCTTTACATACCTCATCAGTCACTTGTACCAAATGCTGGCGTAAGGAGGGGCACAACCCAAAGCCACCTTGCAATTTTTGGCAACATCAGGAGTCAGGACCCTGTGAGCATCACTCTGTGGCAGCACGCATGACTGTTCTGTTCAGAGGCCTAGAGGGACTTCACAGCAAGGGCAGGGACACAGGAGATCAGCTTCAGAAGCACGACTTTGGCTTTGGAGAGATGCCTGCAGCCTTTTCAGCCTCAGGTAAGCCTGATCTAAGCACTGCCCATGTGTCTTTGTCTACAGAGAAAAAGAAGGGAGCCCTGTGCCTCCCCTGCTGCTTTTCTAGTTAATGACAGCTGGAGCACCACCAGGTCTGTGCAGCATTGAACCCATCTTCTGATTTATCCTTTGGTGAAGTTTAATACTCTGGTACCCTTTCCCTCCCTTTGGCTAACGATGAGGCCTTTGTTGATCAAATTTTTTTTTTTTCAGAAAAATAAGGAAAAAACTTGATACTGCTATACACACTGCTATGGCTGAATACAAGGAAAATTAAGATCTTTCACTTTTTAACACCTCTACTCAAGACAACTGAAGATGGAAATAGGACATAAGTCTGAAGGATTACCCAGCTTTATTGTATTTCAACAGAATACAAAGCAAATGGTCAGCATTCATTTCTCAAACAGGAAAAAAAAGTCCCCAAAACTTCAAAATCAGAGTTTGTAGGCAAAGCTCTACCTGAATCTATCAAATTTACCAATCAGAGTAGATCTGAACTTGGCTGTGACAGCATGACTAAATCAGGGTTGGGGCAGAAAATACTATAAAATTTATCCCATCCTTCAACTCGTCTAAGAATCTGATAATCAAAATGAGCACACAGATGAGCACATAGCCCCAGTCCATGGCATACTGCAAATATTACTCAGGATTTTTGTTGCAAAATAAAGCAAAAACAGAACAGACATTTAAGAGTTAATGAAACAACTAGATTTACTCAGTCAAGAGTGGTGGATTAATAACACATCTGTAATCTACCTCCTATTGATACTTGAGCGGTGCAAGTAAAGCTAGCAGAGACTCCAAGCAGATAAAAAGGAAAAAAAAAAATTCCATGATCACTTCAGAATATTAGCCAAAAAATTCAAACTTGTGACTGAAAGAATGGATGGGCTCAGTGGGAAACCACCAATCTGCCTTTGACTATTGCTTAGCGCTACAGTAAAACCCAAGCAACCAGCACACAGCTACTTAAGAGGCTGCATTCACAAATGACAAAGTCCTTGGTCCCAAGTGCCTCTACCACTATCTCACAGATTCAGCTGACTTCTTCTGCTGTGAAAACCTAATAAAAACCTGACCAATATGCCACTCTGAGATAAATAATAACCCCCAGAAGAGTGAAGACAGGACGGCAAGGCTCCCTTTTTGTCTCTGACAAACACCTCAGGGCATGTAGCACAGAAGACGACATTCCCTATATCAGCAATAATGAAAAGCCCAGGACATTTTCTTCCTCCTACCGTCACACCTGGGGAAATTTCCCTCTCTTTCTGTGATAGGCCTGCAAGCTGTAATTTGTTCAAAATCTGGGATGATGCAAAATACAGCTGGGGATCCCTGAGGCCATGTCTTTAGAGAGGAAGCATTAAGGACTGGTTTCTGGATAAAATGGATGGCATTAATGTTTATCTGCTGTTTTGTCACTAGGAGGAACAGGAGTCCAATGGTGCTGGTCAGTTGATAAGGCAGCATCTGCACATCACTACCAAATATTGCAAGTATTGACAGACTGTTCAGAGGAGAAAAACCAAGAGGGAAAACAAGGAAGGTAAACAGCAGTAAGAACTCATACCTGTCTGATTGCCGCAGTAAACCGGAGAGAAAGAAATGTCATCAAGGGCAACGTAACCTCCCTTGGCACTATTGAAAGCAACTTCAAATATTACCTGGAAATGGTAATAGTTTGTTATTTATCTACCATATACACAACAATAATTCTGATACATGTCTTCATATTACAGACTTCTGACTGGATGTCCCAGACAGCACTACAGATGTTGGGAAAAATTAAATTACATCACTCATTAGGAATATAAATCAGAGCCTGATCCTGGCACCTGATCTTTGCCCACTCACAAGGTCAAGGAAAAATCAAGGGGAACATAGCTCTTCTGGTGCTTCATGAAGCACAAATCTTAAACTTGCAGTAAGGCTACTGTCACGGCAGCATACAAAGCCAGTATTCAGAGTCATCAGTCTGTATGGACTATAACTCCAAATAATTACTGTCTAATTACTACTGTATCTAGAATCTACCTGGATTCAAGAGCTAAAAATGAACTGTGTGGATTACTCTGCTGCTATAATTCTAAGTTTTACTGTTTCCTGTAAACATCCTCAGACACTGAAACCCATGCCTTGGCATCAGCTGGCAGGAAAGACTTCCTTTGAAAAAATAAGATAAGAACAAGAAAAGCTCTTGTTGTGTTTTGTCTACCACAAAAACCAAACAGTATTTCTATTTAGCCATTCCCAAGGGACATCATTTCCTCAAGTAAGTGGAGTGCAGTCCATAACTCTTGAGGAAGTATCTTAAAATTTATCTTAAGTATCAAAGCTCTGAGATGCAGGAAAGCTTTGAAAAAAAGGGATGAATCACAAGGCAACCCCAGGGATAAAACAAGGATATAAGAACGAATGATTCCAGAATGAGATCCTGTTTGGCGAAAGCAATGCCTGTGATGTCTCGCCTAGGGATGGGAGCCAAACTAGGAGAGCTGTAAAAGAACCATGAGCAATCTCCTTCAGTCAGATGAAACAAAGAGGAAGAGCCTCTTGAAGTAACTGGAGAAATAATATGAAAGGTTTTAATCGTAATTCTATGAAGCGATCTCTAAAAGCGTTGGACTACATAAAAATTCTTGGTGTAAAACAGAAGCCCATCTAAGCCAGTGTCTTGTTTCCAACAGAGATCATCTACAGAATAAAATGAAGACAATGGCAATTTTTCAGTTCTTCCCTCATATTGCATTCATGATGGATTCTTTCCCATTAATTTGTCTAATCAGTTTTTAACTGATCAGAATAATGGTATCCATAGCACACCGTGGAAGTGAGTTCTACAGTGATGTGATGTGGGAAAAAATCCTCCCTTTGGTTTATTTTTAAACTGTTACCTGGTAATTAAGAATTTGGAACAGCAATGTAAATTATCAGAAAAAGACAACAGTTAATCTCTTCTGTGTCATTCATTATTTTTATGAACCTCTACCATACTCTACTTCAGTCTGAAAGCTGTTATTTCATTAACTTCTCCATACTTCTGATTATCCCCATCTCCTTCTTGTAATTCTAGGATATTCTTTTTTAACTGAGAGGGTAAGAGTTGCATACTCTGCTGAACAGAGGGGTATTCTGTGCATTCATCCAGTGGTACAACTGGATACTTCCAGCATAGATAGATTCCAACATTCCAAATCGTTTTATGAATGCCACTGAGATCTGAGAGGATATTTTCACAGAACTAACCACAGTAATGTCCAGCTCTAAGTGATCATTAATTAATTTCCATCTATAACACTGTCACTGTTTTTCCCCTTGCATATTTACTGAATAAGTAATACACTTACCATTCAGTATTATGAGATCTTATCTGATCTAATATTCTTTGCTATACCATTTGAAGTCTTAGAATTCAAATGGATTACTTGGTCACTTACTTTACACAGTATAAAAGGTCTTTGTAACATCTGATGAAAATTAGCGTTACCCCTAATACTTTCTGAAAATCTGCAGGCTTACAGTGAATTAACAAATAACTTATGTGGAGTTAAAGCAAGTAGAATGAAAGATGATTTATTTGTAATTCTAGTATGAGAAGCATATACACATTTAGGGAGAGAGTATGTATATATATACACACATATAAAGTACATACATATGTAAAAAACATATATATATATATATTTACACAAGTAAGTATATATGTGTACGTATCATGCATATACACTGTTCGTTCCAGTCTTCTAAGGTATTTATATGTTTATTAGATACAAGAATGTAAATTTTACATATATAAAGATATAATGTAGATACCATGGTGTGTATATATATATATATACGACATATATGTACACACATTTTTATACATGTGTGTATATGTATTTATATTTTCTGTATGTATTTGTATATATAATGTTTATTGCAATCTTCTAAGGTTTGGGTTTTTTTTCAGTAAACACTAGGGAAGAAAAAGGTCCAATTTCTTCCTATTATTCTTGAAATTAATTATAGTAACCACAGAGAGCTGGCTTTTACATCCAAGGACTGCTGTACTATTAGGACCCAAATTTGGACTCTATGTCTTGAAAACACAGAAAGAATGAATTGCAGGGTTGTATAAAGTAGAGAATAGATCTCATTTTTTTTTTAATTTTTTCTCCTGCAGACGGAGGCGTCCATTATTTTATGATACTCAGCATCCTCAGAAATGGATCTACAAGTCACAGAAATATGTGACTGAGAGAACACTTACATTATTTAGTAGGAACTGAAAGACCTCACATTAGTAGGACTTTACAACCTCCCAAGGTGTTCTGTTCAAGAACTTCACCTCCTGACTTCGCTGAAAATCAAGCATCGGTACGCAAAGTGATTCCTCCTTTGCTCTTATGCAAGGAAACAACAGATCACCAGCATCTTTATAGCCACCTTTCAGATACTGGATGGCCACTGACTTGCCACTTGGTTCCTGACTTGCCCTGAGTCCGCACTGATGTCTGATGCAACCTGGAAGCCGTAGCTGGGCTGCAGAGGAATGACTGCGTTACCTCCATGGGGTACGGCGCGTTGAAGTCCACTTCTGCTAGCGCCCAGTCCGCACTCGGTGCACTCTCTGTTTTCCAGATCTCTTCATAAAAGCCACTTGTGTCTCTCAAGTAAACGGTAAAAACAATGCTACTCTCCTGCTTAAGTTGATAATAAAAAGACAAGCAGCCGGACATTGGGGCTGTGGTTTTTGGTGAGATTAGCTGGGCCACTTCCTGAAAATGTTTGACATAAACAGAGTCCACATACATGTAGTGACCTACAAGTATAAAAGAAATTCAATATAAGGACACTTTTTAAAGGACACCACTTACAAGAAGTATCAGGAGATGGGCAGGCACTAGAAATGTATCTCTACAACTCTAACAATGACAGTTGATTCCCAGGAAATTTTAGTAATTCTAAGAGATTTTTTCCTTCTCCTTTCCTATGTACAATCCAAAGTTGTTTGGCTAAAATATCACTGGCAAAACAGTCAGTTTCAGTTGTTTCTTAGGTCTTTATTTGAGACCTTTATATTAGAGAAGGTAATAAACTCCCTGAATTTTTGGAGCCATTCATAAAATTAAAAAATGTGTTACCATTGAGTAAATTCTCTGCCTTCCAACAGCTCAGTATAGTATTCAGTCTTTATCTAAGTGCAACTTTTACTGAAGCACTCAAGTAAATGAATAAGGCTATAAGCCATGTGTTTTTCACATGTTTTACTCAGCAGTTCATTTCATATATCCAGTGAATTGGCAAACAACCTTTATTCTGAACATTTCACAGCTTGCATTATTCTGCCAAGTCTGTACAGGATTTGGTTTCTAAAGGTTTTACCTTTACTGAACAGACCTTCTTTTTTTTTTTTTTTTTTTGTAAAATCCTTTAATAAGACTTTTGGGAGATGCATTACATGTAAGTAGACTGCTTCTCCCTCAACAGCCAATATGACCTGCAGGATTTTCAAAGGGTATAGCTTCTCAGGCACTGGTTTTGGGAGAGCTATCTCATTTAAACAGGAGACATCCACTTGCACAGATATGCTGTGCATCTGTGTCAGTCAGCATCAAACAGTATCAGTTGATGAATGGAAAAATGGTTCTTCACAAGTAGAAAACTTGGAGGAGAATGAAGTGTCAAACTGACAAGGTACTTCAGCACAGACACTGCAAACTGTGTCATTAGGTTTCTATTTACACCACTATGTTAATTAGCTGATAGTGTTCTCAACCTGGAGGTGTTACTTCTCGCTTCGGTCCAGTGGAAGGAGGAGAAAGGGCTTGCTTGCCTGTGGCTCTCCTCTGGCCTCCCGCTCCTAGGGGTGACACTTCAACAGTACTTGCCTGAGAAGTTCTAGACTTAATTTTCGCTCTGCAGTTTTGCATTTCATAGTTTAATTACTATGTCCTTGATGATGTACCTTCATAGCATAATTCTTCTAAAAAGAAAGTTCTTAGGTGACTTTTGGGTTCTTGGTGTCTTCTCAGCCAATGGTAAGCAGTGGGGATTTGGTGTGAAGAAGAAACACTGACTATGAGCAAACAGATCCCTCCAGGCTGGCAGAACTTCCTGTCACAGACAGTACTGTGTTTAGTAGGTAGAACTGCTGTCTGCTGTTGAAGTTTTGGTGAGTTAAACTTCCATCAAAATTTTACTCGCATTTAGGTGCCATGGGGTGATGCGGGGCTGGACTGACACTCTGTACTCAACTCACACAATTGTGAAACAAATAAAAAGGCACAGCGGCATGAGTTAAGGAAAGAGAGTCAACCCCTCCTTTCATGAAGTGATTCCTTGCACCATCATGAGCGTCACGTTATCCAAGATGCTCAGTGTGCCACAGCAGCCAGATCTCCTGATCGTCACCTGCTGCAGTACTCCATGCAATGCTACATCAAAGACATCCCTCAGCCCTCTCTATGACTGTGCAAAACCTTCTTCTCTCAAAAAGGTGGATAGGACAATGATTTCATACAGGGCAAGGACTGAAAATCCTCTAAGTCTTCACAGCATTCTGCCTCTGGTAGACTGTATTAACAGTTTGACTGAAAGAAACAAAGCTCGAGTACTCTGTGCAATTTAACCCAAGATTTTCCAAACATATTTCAGGTCCTTAACTTTCCTACTCAGCTTGCCCAATAGCCACGGGAAAGAAAACACCTGTCAGAGAGAGGTACAGTGGAGCAGTACAAGGTTTTAAAAGTTACTGAGGTCCATACTTTCAGAATCCACAGAAAGATGAATTTTCCCCCTCCATGTCCAAAAATTTATCCTTATTCTGAGCATTTTTTTAAGCCTAGCAAAGGTGATAGCAACCTTTGTGTGAACTTCTGAAAACAACCCCTCTTTTTTTCTAGTCCCGTTTTTCACATAAGTCATTCTTCCCCCACCCAATGCCAGGAGAAAAGAAAGAACTCACATAATAATTTGCAGTGTAAGAGTCATAACGTGGATCACAGAGCCAGATTTTCCACTACACTTCTGTTTTACATTTTTTGCTTACCCAGTTCACTATTAAGTGTGTGGTCTTTGGGCAGGACAGACTGAGAATTCCGAATGTTCCCTCCACCAACAAACCAGTTGACATTGGGGTTCCAGCGGTTCACGAAGCCACAAAGATGATTTTCCTCAAAGTCACATTCTGCAATTGGAGACATCACCAGCTCAGTGCACAGATTTTCATTATAGAAACTGGAAGAGAGGCTGTTGTCAAGGATAGGCCTCTTTTTACATACGGCAGTGCAGATAACACCTATATTTATAAAACTGGACACAGCACTTAACAGCTTATAACAAATGGAAGCAAACTTAGCCACAAATTTCTATCAATTTTTGATAAAATTCTTATTTCCATCCTCTTCAATCAATCTTTTCATTAGTTTGCAATATAGGATTGCTGTAATTCAGAACCAAATAAAACAGATTTAAAAATTACCACTTCAGAGTATTAAACAGTCAGAGCAGAACTTCTACTTGTAAACCAGGAACGGCTAGAAACAAAGTAGGACTAGTATTTCATAGCAATAATGAGACTGCTTTGTTTCCTTCACAGAGTCAAAGAATTGTGGCAATTTAGTTGGACTCAACCGGAGCTCCCCCAAAATGCAAAGGTCTCCCAGCCTCCTAGACACTGAAATTTTTGAACTTCAGCAGCAGTTTTTGGCAAATATCATGAGGAAATAGCAGTAAGTGTAAATACCAACAGAGTTCTGACTCTGCAGCCTGGAGAATGCCGCTGTCGGGAAGCATGAGCAGGCAGACAGCAAAAATAATATCGCAGCTGTTATGCCTAATATTTGCAGCAGTTTCGTTTTGTGAAAATACAACATTTGTTCCTGCTTGAACGATAAACATCTTTAGAATGAATTATTGTAGGTGACATGTCTATATATATCATAAAGATGGGTGAATAAAAACACATATTGCTGTGTGGAAGCTTAGCTTAAAAAGATCTATATCAGATATGACAGCCTACTTTTCAGTAAGGAAAAAGCCATTGTCTTCTTTCTAAACCCAGACCTTTATTTTTAAACTGACAACAAGGTATTTTTTTCTATTCAGAGAATATGGGATCTGAGCAGACAGTACTTACCAATACAATATCCAGGAGTTATTTTAATTTCAAAAACTGCTATACTGGCAGATTTATCTTGTCCCATTTCACCTTCCAGTACAATCTGCACAATATAAACAAACCTGTAAATTTTAGGGTTTCAGTATTTCCATAACCACCCTGGACATTTGAACAGGATAAAGAGGAGAACAAATTAAATATCTGTGGGACACTTATCATCCCTACAGATAGGAGAGGTGCTTTTACTGGAAGAGCCTGGTGTTGAGGATCCAGATAACACCTTTCCTTGAGGTCAGAAAGCACACTGAAGGACAATGAGACAAGGCCAAAAAATCTCACACTTCATTTACAAGTATGGGACTCCAGATGCCTCAGCTGTGGCTACACAGGCCATTATTGTGAGAGATGCAATGTGATGGGTGTTGGGTAGAAATACTCTCCTCCCAGCAGGGCACAGAGAACAGGAGCAAGTGAGCACGGTTGCAGACCCCAGACCTGGAGGTCCTATATCTGCCGGAGAACGACAGAAGCTCCTCAGGGCTCTGCCGCCCTGATTTTAGGGACACGGGGGGTCAACTGACTCACACCCTGGAGGTTAAAAGCAAGAACAGGGCCCAGGGCAGAAATGTTCAACAAGCAGTCTGCACATCTGTGGCATCTTCTGAAACTGGGCTTACCTTGTACTTCTTTGTGCTGTTGATTAAATCCAAGCTCGCTATGAGCCAGCTGTCTGAAGGCTCCTTGGCTGACCACAGCAAACGATCAAAGCTCTCTCCCTCCTGCCGCAGGTACAGGTTGAGCCTGGCGGGATTGGGTGAAGTCTCTGAAGTCGTTGCTATCTGATAAATCAGTCTGACACAGCTCCACTCCTCCGAGTACAGCTCAGGGCTGGACAGCACTGCCTTCTCACCCTCATAAGATGTATCCACAGAAATGTAATGTCCTAGGAATAGAGACACATCAGAATAATAAATGTCAGAGGCTTTGATTCTGCATCCCTGGATAAAAGTACTTATCTATAAGGGAACTGTTGTTCTGGGGTTAGGTCAAGCGATTGAGACTGCCACTCGTTCGTTAAGTGATTCATTTAACCTTTTAATGCCCCACTGTACCCACACATACGTCACTTCATGTGTCTCACTGCATTTTTAATCACAATTTTTAAATTATTTGAAATCTTCAGAAAGAGGTGATATATCAGTGTTAAGTAAATTATTAAGGAAAGACATGGACCAGTTGAAGAGGGTCCAGAGGAGGTCACAAAAATGATCAGGGGGCTCCTGTGAGGAGAGGCTGAGAGAGTTAGGGTTGTTCAGCCTGGAGAAGAGAAGGCACCAGGGAGACCTTATTGCAGCCTTTCAGTACTTAAAAGGGGCCTAAAAGAAAGATGGGGACAGACTTTTTGGCAGGGCCTGTTGTGACAGGACAAAGGGTGAGGGGTTTTAAACTAAAAGAGGGGAAATTCAGCCTAGACATGAGGAAGAATTTTTTTGCAATGAGGGTATAAAACACTGGCCCAGGTTGCCCAGACAGGTGGTAGATGCCACATCACTGGAGACATTCAAGGCCAGGCTGGATGGGGCCCTGAGCAACCTGATCTAGTTGCAGATGTCCCTGGTCATTGCAGGAGGGCTGGATTAGATGGCCTCTGAAGGTCTCTTCCAACCCAAACTATTCCATGATTCTATTATTCTGTGATTAAGTATTGCCCTCCAGACCTGATAGCTGTAGACAGATTATTTGATCGACAAGATAATTTACACAGGCAGGAACATGCTGTGGGAATAATTGGTTGTTTTGTAGATGAAAACTTTCTAACTTCGTTTTCATAACTTAGATTTTAAAACTATTCATAAAAAAACATTGCAGCCAAAAACTTCTAAAGCATTTCTGGTTTTAAAGCAGAAAACTAGAAAGACACTCTTAAGTAGTAAAATGCAGAATGCAATGACAGAAACAAGCTAGGACATCTATGTCTGAAACATCGTGCCACAGAAGATCTGGAAAATTATCCCCCTAGCCTAGTGGCAATGTATATCAGACAAATCCCTTTCCTGATACTAATTCACAGCAGCCAGGCTGCAAGATGGATAAGAGTGGTCAGGGACCGGGCCAAGTCAGTCCTTCACCCAGCAGCACTTCACACTTATCCTCTTTAGCCTACCCAGAGCATATATTTCCTCTTCTTTTACCTCATTTCACTTGACCACAGAGCCCGTCCTCCGTTTCCACACATATGTAAGCACTTGCTTCACTTGGACACACCAGCAACTGGACTGATATTAAACATATTTCTTGCCTTTGAGGCACACCCTCCCCTCTCAGATCCTGCCTGAACTCTCCAAATCTACCAAGCCACCTTGGAGTTGCCTTTTGCGAGTACCCTCTCCAATCTGAAAAAAAATAATCCACGTGGACAGTCACTGCCCACCCTCCAAGGCAAAAAGCAAGTACAGATCTGATCTATGAGGTTCCCAAAGTCATTTCCCATGCACCCTCAGGAAGATGCCAGGAGTGCGTGGCAGCTCTGACAACACCTGATTGCTTGGGCAGTGCATGTTACACCAGCCCCCTGCACCTGCTCCCTCTCTCACCTGCAGATGCTGTGCACAGCAGCCCATTTGTACTGTACATTTTTGTTCAACAGATGTAAGACAGATGATTGCTACTTACTTAGGGGGTAGATGCCTCCCTTAGGAATATAAGAGGCTGTGTAAATACAGAAAAACTGCATTTTCTCTCCCTTTTTAGGGAATGGAATTTTTTTGCCTGTTACCATAATTTCTTTTCATATCTACTGCGTCTGGTTTTAGTCTCCTGAAGGAATATACAAAATCACTGATTAAGTATGAGTAACTTGTTACTACAGCAGCATATGAAAGAAAAAATAAACACAGGAATAAATATTTAAAAGTACGCACCTAGTGTGCCTGCCAAATACTTAATCTGCCACTACATAAAATGTGAGTGCATAACACATCCACTTGCATACAGATATCAAACATTTCACAAGAATTATCACGCACAGCATTTATTTGCTGGCATGTGCTAGTCCAAGGTATGCATGTTTTTCACAGGCACAGAGGACAGAGGGAAATCACCATGGCTCTGTCAGAAGTCAAATGCTTCTCACATACTTGTGTTTAATTTATATAAGTGGCAATATCCAGTTCAGAAAAAGAATCTGTGGTTTTAGACTAGTCTGAATTTGGATGATTTTGCTTACAAAGAAACCTACAATTCAGAATCCATGCCTGGCAATTTCTGTTTAGATTTCAGCCCTATTTTCGTCTGCACTTGATGAGTACTCCCATAGGAAACAGAGCTTTCCTATGATAGTCATCTTTTTTTTTTTCAGAAATAAATTAGTGTCAACATAGGAAAATACATTCACATGAAGACCTCAAATTGCCAGCTATGAGGCTTAAATAGCTGCCTGACTTTATGACTTAATTATAAGTAGACTAAGGTTCTTCTACAAAAATAGTGATTTAAAAGAGAAATAAAAACCTATTAGATTTTCCAGCCAAGATGATTATGTTCCTATAAACTTGGATCTGGGGATGATTATGTTACTATAAACTTGAATCTGTATTTTCTGTTTGCTGTAGACTTGCTCTCATTTCGTCTGATTGCCTGCTGATATGAGAGATCACAAGATTTCTTTTTAATATTTTTAAAATTATTATTGCCTGTTTTTAAAAAAAGCTTAATTCGACCTGTTCATTAAGTCTCAGAAACAGAGTGCTCTCACTCTCAACACGCTAATTATTTTAGCATGTTGTGGACATTTAAATGTGTGATTTGCTCTGCTGAAATCAATGGGAGCACTGATAAGAGAGCTTTATGTGTAAGTTTAAATGCTTTGCTAATCAGGATAAGGGTGCTTGGCACTTTGCAGTATCAAGCACAGAAAATGCTAAACTTCTTCCAAATGAATGCTGGCATTGACTAAATGGCCTTTATACTAAACTGTATTTCAGTAAGGGCAACAACATGTGCCATTGCTGCAGAAAGGAAGGTCTCACAATGCAGACCTCTAGGACTGACACAGAGCAATTGTGAGAGCAAATCAATGCAAAGAGGGGGTTCCTTGGAGTAAAGAAGCAGACAACTTTCCACCCTTGTTTGTGGGAGGAACAGAAGGATATTTAGCAGTCTATGGATTATTTGATGAATGTGCACTGCTGTAGTCTGAAATCTCATTAAGAATGTAACATGCAGCTTCATTTTACAGCATGCCACACATTTTTTTTTTCCTCAAAATCCTCCTCCTAGAAATGCCCATTGCACTTAATTACTGACAATCATTCAGGAGTTATCTAGAGAGGGCTACTCTTCAAAATCACATGAAAGCAAAATACTAGGAAAAGATCAATAACACAGAAACATAAGCATTAATTTTCTGGCAATTAATTGCTTGCGGGGGCAGATGCAGCCCTAAGAAGCAGAAGGAGCTGTGCATATATAGGAAAGCTGCACTTTCCATTTTTTAGGAGATGGCAGGGGGGTTTGCCACTATGGTGTAGAAACAATAGAAGCTTCTTTACAGACAAGAAAAGCCAGTGAACACTAACTAACTTTGACTGCTACCAGCTAGCAGTTCCCCAGTGGAAGCAAACACCTCCAGCCAGCAGAAAAGCTGTGAGAAAGGGGATTCTCAGGTGTATGTCTTTCACCACTCACTCACTGCTCAGGCAAGCAAGTAATGCACTTTTTACCCACATTCCTATAATGACTGTCTACCTACTGTGCAACTTCACTGTCTTCTCCTTGACAGTTGAATCAAACTGTACAGGACCAAGCATGTGTGTATTTTACATTCCTCCATGTCCAAGTAAAATATTGAGCCTAGAGGGGATTAGGACTCAGCGTTTCAAACCTATACCTTCTCATTGCGACTATGCATTGCAGTGGTAAGACTCACAAAATGAGGCCTTTAAAATCCTTCTGTGTGCATGTCTCTTATCTTGCTCCTCTAACAAGCAGTTCCATACAGTCCCTCTTAAGCACAGTTGGTGATACATTAACTCTATGAGTCATTCACCAAAATTTTCCAAATCTATAGTTGTTTTTTTTTGTTTGTTTTAGTTTACTTACAAAATAGGCATAAGTATATCAGTCAGCAATAATTATATCAGTGGCTTAGGGGAGAGAGAGTTAAGACCAGCAGTACTGCTTTTTCCCAAAAAACAGTGCAGAAACGACACTGATTGCTCACTCTGTAAATAACACAAGACAAAATGTCAGACACGGGCTAACGAACTAAACAAAATTCCAATAACAAAATGAAAAAATAAATTAGGATGACTAAAATTACCAGTTAGCTTTTCAATGATACATTTCATCTGTAAAAGCTTGGTAGGGTAACCACAGATGGTTAGACTCTTCGTGGGGATATATCTGACACAGCTGTTCGCTTAGTTCAGCAACACTGCAGCTTTACAAGAAAAACAGCATGTAAGCAGTGAGCTCCAAGACAAACAGTATTAAGGGAATATGAAGCAGAAAAGGTTTGGGAATTTACACTTGATTAGGCACTCATTTATAAAGAAAATTTGCAACAAATACCTTAAAGTTGCCGGTCACGTTTGGATTTTCTCTGTACTTCCCATGCAGACACAGGAAAGAATATTACGAGGGTTTCTTAGGACAAGTTTGATCTATTGGTACTTTCTCTGGAAGCTCAGTGTCTGGATTTTGGGCTATGGCCTCAGGGTTTTTAAAAAAATATTCTACTGCCAAAAAAAAGGGCAGCAAATCCGTTCATTTTTAGGACCTATTAAGTCTTCTTATATCTCCAGAAAAGGTTAGTTTAAAATATTGATACAGACAGAGAGACATCATTTTGCAAATGAAGTTTGCACAGGGAGGCTTCCCCTGGGTACAGATGAGGTTTAGATGAAAGTTCAGAGTTTGAGTTGAGCACACAGAAATTCAACAAGCTACTCCAAATGAGAAAACTTCAGACGCAACTCTCCATTTTTCATTCAACTTATTTTCAGCAGACAGCAAACTTTTCAACTAAAGTGGATACTTTTTCCTGACAAATTGTCTTGAAAAACAGAACTGTGTGGATCAATGTTAAACTTGTCCTATAAAGGAAAAGTTGAGATTTTCTATGGAAAATTCTTCAGAACAGTGTCCATGCATTTTAATGAGGCTTTTTGGAGAGAAAATGAAGAGCTGGAGCATGAGGTTAGGGGCTCAATTTTTTTTAGGCAGTGTCTTGGTAAAGCAAAAAATTGCATTAGCAAGTGGCTTTTCAATTGGAGGGAAACGTTTTGTGGTACAGCTCCCTGAAGAAAGTAAAAGAAATCCCCAAACCAATCAAACACACAAAAGCCTGCACAAATATTTTGTCTGCACCCGCAGTATTGTGCTGGGATTAGAGAATCAGCTTAAACTGCAACTATGGTGGCAATTCTTAATGAGAAGTCAAACAAATGCAGTTTAGAATACTTTTGGTATCTGTCAACCTACAAACAGAGGGCGGTTATTGGAGCTAGAGGTCTTTGCAGCAAGTTTTGCTCCGTGCAGCCTTACAACCTAGGCAGCATCAGGCTGGGGACACTGAGCCCTCGTCCCAGGTCCCGTGCCAATACCATGGTGCGGCTCCAGCAGAGCACTGGTGCTGGTGCCAAAGCCACCACAGGCTTCTCCTTACTGCCCCTGCCTGCCTGCCTGCCGTGGGGCAGGTCCCCTCTAGGCAATCTTAGCCACAATGTCACCAAACCAAGCATCAAGAGCCACCAAAAGCCACCCAGACCTCTTACGTGAGCAAGGTCTCACATCCCAAGCAGGTGGAGAAAGCACTGCCTCTTCACCACAGCTGCTGGACCTGAGGAGGAGGTCTGTCCACCACGCCGAAACCTGGGAGGTCTGCCCCACATCCCCCCCCTAGCCTGGTGTATGCTGGGATCAGTTAGCATTGTCATCACAGGAAAAAACTTCTTGGTCTTTAAACCTCCTTGTCTCCTCCCTGGTTTCTTAGAAGCAGCTCTGTGAAAACTGCTGAGAGATGAAGAAGCAGGAGGTGGTCTGTGTTTGTTGTGTGCAGAGACTGACATGCACTGCTACTGTCCAGGCTTTTCCTCCTCTTGTGTCTACAGGGACACTTCAAGCCCAAAGCTGTCATCTTCCTGCAGAAAAAACGCACGGTCCTGCCCGGCTGCTGCCCCAGCCCCCTTCACCGCCCAGGCAGGGACGGCACCTGAAGGCACTAAATCCGCCCCTGTGCTACTCTGCTTCTCCAAGGAGAACAGTGGGGTTTCCAGGCAACTTTCACAAAGCTGAGTGGTATTTATTGAAAACAAAAGCATTTTGTTGAAAATCACGGCCTCGGACAATGAACACCCAGGCAGTTCACCCAGGCAGTCAGGCACCTTCCCCCTGCTGGGTGGACAGCCCTGACAACAGGAGCTGGCCCAGCAGCTTTCTCTCTGCTCACCTTACTTCACACAATCCCCCTTCAGGAACTAATCATTTGACCCTTTGTTTGCCATGGCCACCCGAGCAGGCCAGAAAGCTCATGTTTCGCAACCCCGGGGTGAGGGAATGAATCTTGAAAGGTTCGTTTCCCAGCAGAGGGCTTGGATTGCCCCACCTCCTGCCCTGTCCTTTGCTCCTACACAAAAGTTCAGAAATACAGCTCTCAGCCAGCCTGTCAAAAACCATAAAAGTAATACAATTAGCCCTGAAACACTTCATGACTGTGGCATCTGGTCGCAGCTACTACCACACTAGCAAAGCCTTCCAGCAAGGAAGTGTGGATGCATTGGCGTGCCCGTGAGAGTCTGGCAATGGTCCAGCCTGCGCTGCCGTTCTGTTTCTGATTTTAGAAGAGTTGCTCCACTGCACTGGGGACGTTTGAACTTTTAAGAGCTTTCTGGCAACAGCCAGGTCCTCTCCTTGCTCTCTCTCTTGAAGTCCCAAGATCCTTACATCATGCACCAATTACACCAGACCTTCTGTTTGTTCCAATACAAGCATGTGGGTTTGTTTTCTTTCACAATGACCTCACGGATTTTTATACACTTGTCAAGTTTTCTTTCTGCTTGTTCCAGCCAACCCATCCATCCCAGTGAGCTGTTGTTCAGACCACTGCATTCTCCTTTTCACACTTTTCATTACATAACTTTGACAGCTTTTTATCTGCTGACACAAAGGATCCCAGGTTCCTCTCTCATATCTCTGTTTTTCTTTGCAACAGCTCTTTCAAAAAGCCATCTCTGATTTCCATTAGCTCATATGCTTAAGCAGCATGTAGGAAAGATCTGGAAACACAAGATTCTCTGCTGTGAACTTCTGAATCAGAAGGAATTCAGAAAAGCCACTTCTTTATTCTTTGGCATCCTAAATCAGTTTCCATTGTCCCCAGTACATGGGGAATATTAAACATAAAAACCAGATGAAGTAGAAATGATCAAGCATCTATTTGTTCACAGTGCTAATCTTTTTCATCACTAGCTTTATGTCTTTGCTAAACCATGTTTCCACCAGGATCAAGCACACAAGGGAAAGCACAGCTGCTTGTGCAGGCAGTGTGCATCAGAGGTGCTTTTCTTCAGCAAGAGTACAAAATTTCACTCCTACAGTATTCCCTTGCATTATGTTGTCTGTTTACTTTGTTCATTGTTCATTTATTTATGCAGATGCACATGGTGCGATGTGGTGGAGCATACCTGTAATGTACTACGGGTTCTGGTTCGCATTATGTGCCACCCTGCCCAAGGCAAACCTACCCATCCACAGTCCACACAGCTTTGGCACTTTTTTGAAGAAAAATCCATCAGATTTACAACCCAGACCAAAAGGTTGGCTTGCACCCCACAGGGGAACTAATGAGAGGAAGTGGATGAGCCAGACCATGAGACAGGTGACTTCTCATTGTGTTTTAAGAGCAGAGGTTTCTGGGGCCATGCTTCTCCTCGAGTCAGAGTAACAAGCACAGCCATAGGGACTAAGAGTTTGAGAGAGAGAAGAAAGAGATACACCAACCCTGATTTGGTTGCCACGTGTCAGGATTTCTGAAAGATCTGAAAGATCATGCTTTTGTGCTTCAAAAGCAAAGACTTCTTGGTCAAGAAACTTCCTTGGTATGCTCCAAAGGGGTTAAACTAAAACCTGGTGGCACTCACCATCTAAGCAAAACTCTGAAGCAAGCCTGCACTCAGCCAGGGAAACGGGAAAACCCTGGTCACAGCAAGTAGCGGCCCCAGGAGGGAGACGACAAGGAGCTTTGGAGCCGGGGCCCAGGGGTGAGCAGGAGCAGAAGTCCACCCAGCATGACTTGGCTTAGGTGGAGTGGAGTCACAGCGTGCAGGGGCATCCTAGGCCAGACCTGAACACTGCCCTTGGGGAAGGAAAAAACCTGCAACCGGCAGCCTTCTGGAGCGTATCTGCAAACCACAGGGACGCACTCAGTGAACAATTCTAAAAGCAAAACTTTTCTACTGCATGGTTCTGCTGTCTCTGCATCTGCCAAATCACTTGGCCTGCTGCATTACCCTGAAAACCAGCTCATCTGCCTTAATGTTTGTCTCTCCCAGCTACATCAGATCAACTAATAAACTGTACCCTTTGCCCACAAGCCTTGTCCCTCTGTGGAAAGTTCTAAATGTGTGTTGGCTTCACTGGCTTCAGAAGCTGGAACTCCTGTGAGTTCAGTTTCCTGCTTTCCGTAAGCTTGGTGACTTTAGGCTCTTTTTTTTTTTAATAGCAGGATTGTTAGCATGACTGACAGGCTCACTGTGGGCTGATCAGTGATCTCACATCACAAAATACAAACAGAACTGCTACCAGATGACGTACAGATTTATATCCATATCCTGAAATAGCTGGCTACAGAAGGTGCTTACAGATGAGCTGATCAGATCCCGACGGGTACTAGCAGTAACCCAGGAGAAGGTCACCAGAGGGAATCAGCCTAGCCACACCATCCGTTTTCAAAAGCTGTTGAAGGTCGCTGTCTTGTAATTTATTACCGGCTGCTGCTGTGGCAGCCCTGTAGCTGCTGCTCCTGTGTTTACTCAATGGCCACTCTCGAGTAATCCACTCCAAGAGAGAAAGCAGACACAGTGACTCATCTTTTGCTCCAGCAAGCTTCATCCTGGACCAGGAACATGCAATGGTGAAGATTCAGTGTCTGCAACCACAAAACCTGCAGCCAAGGAACACATCTGCTGATGCTGAACATCACAACCACCAGGACCATGGTTAATATTTCCTGGAGCTCTGCAAAACTGCATCCAGCAGTTAGCCACTTCAAAGATCAACATCAGCACCTTCAGTTTACCAGGGATGCCTTAAGGCTTGCAGTCCTGTACATCATTCCGGCCTGGCAAGCAGCTGGTAGCAACTAAGGATGTGTGCATGTACAGACATACTGAGCCAAAATAACACAAAACTGGAGATGGGGGATTTTCAAGGGTTTATCAAAATAGTCCCAGGTTAGATAACTGTAACCTCTAAAACATCTTATGCACATTTTAAGGGAAGAGGAAGTAGTTGTAAATTTAATCCTGAAACCTACATTTGCCATTTGAGCTTTAAGTATAACCTGTTGTACTACCACTTCATTAGGCATCAAATACCCGCTATCCAGAGATGTTTGCCAAAGGATTTTTTATTTAAGTATAATGCTTTCAGCTTCCTGCCTCATCCCCTGAAGCAGAAAGTACACTCCACATTATACATATCCATGCTCCATGGTAGAGTACATTCATTGGAAGCTGAGCACAGGGTCATAACCTACAAGAGCTCTCCTTTCAACAAACATGAGTGATGACTTCTGGCTGAGTACCCTTAAACAGAAACTGTTAAAACTGGCAAAATTAAACAAGAAATTAATTTAACATCCCACAAAGCCTGGAATTCAACCTACCATGGCTACTCTGAGCTTTGCTTTTTCTTCTTCAGTTATTGCTCTCTATCCCTTTTTGTTGAGTGGATAATTTTAAAATTATGAAATGCTACAAATTAAAAGGCAGGAATGAAAGCTTGCTCTGATTTTTTTTTTTTTTTTTTTTTTTTCTGAGAAACATGAATATACTTATTGACCCCAGAATGACTTTCCAGTTTTTACACAGATCATAGAAAACTGCACATTGATACATTTACTGCTGGTCTCAAAATTCAGAATATGCCGAAGTATTTTACAGAATGCTGTGGGGAGGGGCTGATGCCCAATGGCTCCCTCCCCTCTGCCTCAGTAGCTGCAATCTCTAGTACCACCGCAAGGAGATTCAGTTGTGGAGCTTCAGCTCACAGTGAGACATTTGGACTACCCAGAATTATGTTTACAAGCATCACTTGGTATCAAAAGAAAAGACACCTCCTAGTGCAAACTCCAGTATAAGAGAACAGGAAGAAATGGATACAAATGAATGCTATAAATGTTTAGGCATTTAGGAGATTTAGGAACCAGTATTCTGCTTTACACAGGTTATCTGACTGCTGACTATAATCAAGAGAGTTCTGATACATTTTCATTTCCCTTGGCTTTGTGTTTTAATTAAAACAGTCAAAGCCTTCTTCTGGACTGAGTCCATATCAGTGAACTACCTTACACATCTGAATTCATCTCAGGCCATCAGATGTCACCCAGAATATGCACAGGGCTCTGCCATCTGTCTGGCCCTGTCCATTCCTCACATGTCCGTCACATTGTGGTGGTCTCTCGGCTTCCCCTTACTAGGCAATGGTCAACAAACAAATTCCTTCGGCAGTCCCTTCACACGCTCCCCAGCTGCCCAGGGACACTTGTCATCACAGATGCTCAGACTTTATTCTTAACACAGGCTCCAAATGTTTCCATTTTTTTCTAGTTAATTTTGGAAGGGAAAAGCTACTGAAACTTTTGGTGAATTTTAGCACTTACTGCAACATAATTCCAGTGAATATCCAGTATTAGCTCCAGGCATTTGCTTGCAAGGGCATTTAGCATACCTCAGTTGCGCTATAAGACACATTTATCCAGACAGAAATAGCACTTGAGATATAAACCGGTCATTGGAAAAAATCTATCCATCTGACCCTGCCAGTTCATGACACTGTTTCCTTCAGGATATCCTCACTGACTCCCATTTCACTGCTAAAGTAAGTAAAAGTTTGTCAAATCTTTCCAAAGTATTAGAGTTCGTGGGCCTTCATTAGATTTTTTTTTCCCATAACAATTATTAAAGCTATTGTGCCTCATTCTATTTACTTTGCATCCTAAATATGCTAGGGTTATCACACAGATGTTAATGAAGTTCAGGTAAATCCATAAATACCATTTAGATTAACCTCCTTCAGTGCACTTGGCCTGCCAAATCTCACTGGTCACTTAACACTACCCATAGGGAGCAGCTCCCTTGCAAATGTGCCCCCCCATTTATTCCTCAGAGTGTAATTAAAGGACCCCAAAAGACAACAGCAGCTCTGAACGCACATCCTCCCAGCTGGCTGTTAGTACCCAACAGTGCTCACAGATGGACACTTGGGGAAGAAATAAGTGTTAAACAGGCACACTGAGATGCTCCACCCCAAGCCCTCTGAGCCCCTGCTGCTGTTTTTCAGCCTGAGCTGATTGTGGTATCCACTCTATCAACAGATGATCCTGACCGAACAGCGTGTGCCTTGTACTTTTCCTAAATAAAAATAAACTATGCACAAAATAAACCCTGCAGAAATAACTTTGCTCTATCTGCCAAGCTTTGTGTGGTCTTTCTAAAAACAGTCCTTAGTCCAGTTTTTCTGAGAAAGCCTTTTAGTGTTGGTTTTGCCATGAAGTATAGTTCGGAAGTTATTTGAGACAAGGCAAATGCTGGAATGCTTGAAGGTGTTACCAAAGTTCATACAGTGTCAACGAACAGGTTCAGCACTGGTCCCAACACATTTTCTGTATGTTTACAGTTTCCCCAGGAACAGTGAATTCTCTACTGGACAAGTATTTTCTGCAAACACGAAGCGTTTTGGGGGAAATTGGAGCCAGGAGCTGTCTCTGGGTGCCTCTGAGCACTCCCATACGCTGCTCCCTGCACTCGACGGCTCTGGCCACCGGCAAGGACCGGCCAACTTGCCTTCTGCTGTCAGCAAGCAGATTTTCAAGTCTCAAATTGTGCCAGCAGCTGCTCCCACCAGTTTTGCCTGTTACCCTGCAGAGTCAGAAACTTGTGCTGCCTGCAGAGAAAGCTCGTTGTTTACTGAAGAAACTCACAGTTGTACTTGCCAAGGAAGTATCAATGGACATCTTTGGGATGACAGAGGCAATTCAGTCCTTATTAAATGTTAACAAGTGATTAGACAACCTTTCTTTTCGGTTCAAATTTCACACATGTGCCACTGGTCTCTTGAAAGAGAGGGTGTAGGATTGTCTTTTCCAGCCTCTGCTCCAAGCTATAAACTCAAATAGCATTGACAGCCGCTCTGTAACTCACACACAAAAGATGTTTGCCAAGAAGCCTTTACCAGTGCAACTTTCTGACATGGTCCCCAGGCTCTGCCTTTACTGTGGAGAAGGAGAAAGACCCATTTCCACAGCACAGAGACCATGAAACTCCCAGAGCTGCCGCTCCTCCTCCACACCTTAAAAGCTGAGAGTAAGCTAGGCCACAAGACCAGCTGCTTGCCAAGTTTTATCTTCGAAAACAAGGGAAATATTTATGACTGTTGGAACTCGGGGTGGGGGGGGAACCAAAAAGACAACATTTTAATGCATGATACTGAAATAACCCGAAATACTGAGCCAATATTCCTATAACTGCAGTGCTCCAAGGGAGGAAAACACCAGGTCTCACACACCAGTCTTCAAAAGTCTGGTCTCTAACACTACCAAGAAGGTGATCCAAACAACCGAGTATACAACAACCATCTAAAGCCTAAAAACTTCACATTCAGAATTCAGAAAAATGTAATTTCACCATATCATTACAAACCAGAACTTTGCTATTTCTATCTTCTTCTTGTTTTCATTTTTAAAAGAAAAATGCTAATAAGGGGGGGGAGGGGAATCAATAAAATACATAATGCAAATATGTAACTAAATTTCCTGTAAATTCTTAAGAAGCAAAAAAGCACACAATGTTTTAGAGAGCAAGAGATACACCATGCAACACAAAGAAAACAACCAAGCAGGGATATTCGTTTACAAGGTCATTTCCTTGCTTTTAAAAGTGCTCTATTTTATCTTCTTTTACACAATACTTTTTTTCCCATGCTGGCTTTTAGAAAGAAATCAAAGTCTGCAATATCTTTTACATGTTGCAAATAAACTGATTGTTTCTTTGTAATGGTTCCGACTCTTGAGGCAAAATACAGGAGTATTAACAGTCAGGAAATGGACCTCAAGACATGCCCGCCGTTGTCCTTGTAACTCTCTGGGGAGGAAAATGGCTCTGCTTGCCAGCTGCTCTCAGACCTGTGCCCCAAGCTGTTTCAGGAGAACACAGATTGATCCCAGCAGGGGAAACATACAATGAATTTTAAACCTGCTTTCCTTCTCTACATCTTTGTGCCATGTGAAGCCCAGCCAGGAGAAAATTAAACCCACAGAGCCTTACTGAAAACAGATCTGAGTAGCTCATCCTTGGCTTAGCTATTCCACGAGAGAACACACCTGGAGTTACTCCTTTGCGTCCCCCTCCATAAGTAATTTAGTAGTATGTGAGGGCTTAAATTCTGCATCAAAGTGCAAAGAAAATAAGATCAACTGAAAAGTTTGTTTAATCATGGCCTGAGGAATTCCCAGTGGACCACTGGATAGAAACTATAAGTACAAAATAAATTATCTCTTACACTAAGCAAAAGCTGTGGCTGCCTGCAGGATGATGAGGGATAACTCTGTGGCAGAGAGGCCTGCACGCTGCACAAACGCAGCCTCTGCCATCAGGCTCATTACCTTCCTGACTTGTTTGCTGAACCTCCAGGACATCCAAAATCCCTAATTTCAGAATTTCCTTCTGGGCACATTTTCCCTCTGAAATATATATCCTTTCTTTTCAGGGAGAAAGAATACATAGACATTTGATGGGACAATGAAATAGTTTAGTTAGCCATTCTTATTGAATAGCAACTGTGGGCCACGTTTTAAAGATGTTCACCCTTCTTGCCAGAGTTCCTGGTTATATGAAAAGAAATGTGGTATAAACCAAACTGGGCACACTTTCACAATGCCTGGTTAACATTACCATTTATTTCTTCTGCAGAAGCAATGATGAAGGAGATTTCTGTTGCAGCATCATGGCCTGAATCTTCAAATAAAATTACACCTTGGCTTTTTGAATGCCCTTCCACAACAGCTCAGAGTCAGGTGCTAGAATTCAGCCTCAGTGGCCTTTTAGTAAAAATTAATCGAAAAGGAGAAGTATACTTCCTGCTCCCGAAGAGCTGAAACTTTGCCATTCTAGTTTGTATATGGTCTTATTGTGTACAAGTGTTGCCATACAATGACAACATATGGCAACCTGGGCAACAGATCATGCAAACAGACATCACCCTATTAATGAAGTACGTAAACAAACAGAAAACAAATTCCACTGCAACCAAACTGTACTCCTCAGACAGTTCTGCTGCAGTATATTTCTGTTCCAGCTATGAAAGAAACATGGCGGCACAGCTGAATATAGAAATGAGACTCAATAAAATTCGGAGCATGGTCAAGATGAGTCTACTATTACTTATGATATTCAAAACTAGCAGCCATTTGTTAAACTCAGAAAATTCTCAGATATTGAGAACAATCTTTGACACAAAGACATATGGATTTGGTGGGTGGGCTAGTTGATGCATGAAGAATTTGCTGGATGGCCACATCCAAAAACTTACAGTCAACAGCTCAATGTCCAAATGGAAACCAGTAATGAGTGGTGTACCTCAAGGGTCCAAGCTGAGAGCAATACTGTTTAGTATCTTCATCAATGACATAGACAGTGGGACTGAGTGCACCCTTAGCAAGCCTGCAGCTGACACCAAGCTGGATGGCGCCATTGATTTGCTTGAAGGAAGGGATGCATCCAGAAAGACCTTGACAGGCTTGAGGAGTAGGCCTGTGCGAACCTCATGAAGTTCAACAAGACAAAGTGCAAGGTCCTGCACCTGGGTCACAGCAATCCCCAACATCAATACAGGCTGGGGCATGAAAGGATTGAGAACAGCCCTGAGGAGAAGGACTTAGTGCTACTGGTGGATCGAAGTTTGGACATGAGCCAGCAATGAGTGCTTGCAGCCTGGAACGCCAATTGTGTCTTGGGCTGCATCAAAAGGAGCGTGGCCAGCAGGTCGAGGGCGGTGATTCTGTCCCTCTGCTCTGCTTTGGTGAGACCTCCCCTGCAGTCCTGCATCCAGCTCTGGAGCCCCCAGTACAGGAAAGACATGGACCTGTTGGAGAGGGTCCAGAGGAGGCCACAAAAATTATCAGGGAGCTGGAACAGCTCTGCTGTGAGGACAGACTGAGAGAGTTGTGGTTTTTCAGCCTGGAGAAGAGAAGGCTCTGAGGAGATGTTATTACAGCCTTCCAGTACTTAAAGGGGGCTTATAAGAAAGATGAGGACAGACTTTTTACCAAGGCCTGTAGTGAAATGACAAGAGGCAATGGTTCTAAACTGAAAGAGAGGAGATTTAGGTTGGACTTTGTATGACAACGATGGTGAGACACTGGAACAGAGAAGCTGTGAATGCCCCAACCCTGGAAGTGTTCAAGGTCAAACTGGATGGGGCTTTCAGCCACCTAATCTGGTGAAAGATGTCCCTGCCCATGGCGGGGGGCTTAGACTAGATGATCTTTGAAGGTCCCTTCCAACCCAAACCATTCTATGATTGTATGATATTAAATATGAATGCAATCGTGAAATAAGTTGGTAGGACAGGAGAATAAAGCAATTAGTATAGTGTACTTCCTTGTAGCTGGCATTTCAAAATCAACTAATTTAATGTTAGTTAAAAAAAAGTCATCTCTGAAGCTGATGGCAAAGTCAATTATTTGGAGTAATACCTATGTCATCAGTTTGATTTGAATCTGACCAGGGAATAAGCTAGTGTACTCACCTCCAGAATAACAGTCTGGAGCGAAATAACCCACTCATGCTTTTTGCTGATGTTTACTGAAGTTCTCACAGAGCAGGTCCATCCTTCCTTACAGCTTACTGCTCTTTGAGTATGGGTGCTTGCAAACACATTGCTGGCAGGAGGCTGTTATTATCAGCTAGAGGTGGTAGACAGCAGAATCAGTTGGAACAAAGGACTCAGCATTTCATATTTTTTATGATTCTCTCAGCTTTCTGGGAAAAAATTTAAGCTTTGTTTTTTGGCAATTCACCTCCATAAAACATTGGAAGAGCTGAAGAGGTTGAAAAGCAGAGCCATGACTCCAGGTTAAGTATAAAAAATTCCATGGTGCATATCAATTCCTATTTGCTCCAGACTCCTTCATCATCCCTCTCTCCACAGATTTACTGTGGTCTAACTGTGTAATGCCTTCATGACTTGAGATAATCTTTATCAGTCTAGACTCTCATCCGTGCCCTTGCAGGGCTGTTCTGTAGCCTTCAGGTGGCACAGTAGGTAACAGTGACCATAGGAGCACTAATGGAAATCCTACAGCAGATTTCTCATGCACATCTTGCAACCTCCTCAGCAGCGCATCAGCAGGATCACCAGTAAAGTATACAGACCCATTGTGCAGGTACAGCCTGCAAACATCTCCCTCCAAAAGATCCCACAGGCTGCCTTGTTCCATCAGGCTCGAGTGCTGCATTACTATGAGGACCCTTCAGACTGCCAACCTTCCCTCTCAGGGAGTTTCCTGCAGTACAATACAATAAATGCTACAAAAACTAGGATGGTACAATCATCAAATTAGAAAAGACCTCAAGAGAGGCCAGTGCAGATGTACAGCAAGCAACAATTCCACTTTCCAGCAAGTTTCAAAGGTTAAGGTATTGGGGTTTTTTTTTCCTCTTTTCACGAAATCATTTGAATATTTTCAAGACATGGACTTACATTGAAAGTTCTACTGCTCTGGGCTTAAGCTGGAGCTCCTTTTTTCTCTCACTTTCTCTCTCTTGAGTAGCCAACAGAGATACCTAAGCTGAAAAGTGGGTGCCACAAGTAATCTTGCAGTAAGCAACTATGTTATTTCTTTTAAGAACAGTGAACTGACTTGCAGGCTGACAAAAGGCAGAGCAGTCAAATTCCCTCTAGATGTATAACTAACAAAAACCACAAAATGGTCTATCAAAAATAAACAGCAGAAAAGCTAAGCAGCCCTTGAAAGGGTAACATAAAAAGATCTAGCTGACCCAGCACAAGAAAAGATTATTGGAGTCCTCTGCTACTAAGGGGTGATTGATCACATAACCCTATTTTTGGCTTCAACACCCACCAGCTGTGATGTCTACTCCACATTCATGAGTGCTTTTTCATATAAAAACACTGATTACAGCTCTTTGCTTTTTACCTACATGTGGTGGTCCAAACTATACATACCACTCATCTTATTTCCATATATGACAACTTCGCTGTGCAAAGTTCTCTCTTCTTTCTCAAACAAACTACAGTTACTGCCCTAATAACTCTCCAGTTTGACACTTAGTTTAAAATAAGCACTGGAAGTGACTATATTTAGAGAACAATCTGGTATTGGTATAAATCCTCTCATGTTTCCACTTAAGCACCCAAGAATATTCTTGGCCAGGAAAGAAATCCCTTTGCAAAAGGCCTTGCAAGAATTAAAATGCAAAATAACAACTATATAAGAACTAGAAAAGATTCCTGTGTTTGAATTTCTCCTGCTTGTTACTAAACTTTGACTAATCTTACGCAAATCAACATCTTAGATTAGCATTGCCGAGCTGTAAGTATGCATATTTTAAAAGTTACAAGACATCCTACTTGAAATGCTATAAGCAACAGCTTAAAATGAAACATGTAAGTTTTCAAGGATATATATGAAGATGTTAACAAGTAGTTTGCTGTGAAGCTGAATATGCAACTGGAGGTGCTAAGCAAACCATTCACCGATAGACTTGTTAAAAGACTTATTCTGTACACGGACATTGTTATCATTGTTTGTGCCCTGGACATTACCATGTCTCCAAGGCATATCTCTAAGGGAAAAAAAATGAAGTTAATCCAGTTTTCTCAAACATATTTATTGTAGCTATATTGGGTACACTTTAAAAATCCAGCTACCAGGATGCTTGTACTTGGAGTTTTCATTTGTGTATGTGTATGTACTCTAGCACTCAAGGCAGCCTTTACTGGTCCCCATAAGGGGACTTAGGAATTTAAACATTTACAAATCAGCTTACACTTAGGAAAACCACAACCATTGATCTTCTGATTACTGTGAAGGCTCCAAATTCTTTCACAGCTATGGAAGTATACTGCTGCTTAAGCTATGGTTCAAAGCCTGAGGAGTACTAAAAGCTGCCTGTATTGAGTAAATTTTCTACTGCACTCTTAAGAATGGCTCCAATGTCCATCATACAGGACAAAACTGGCTGTCACCTAGCATTTGGGTACTCAGATTTAATTTTCCTGGCATGAAAAAGGTCTCAGGAAGATTGTGAACCATGGTTGAACACATGGAAATGTGTCTCCAGATCTTTGGTCTTCTGGTTTCAGCCCCTACTTAGAGCTTGTAAATTTTTGTGACTGCTTGCCTCAAGTGTGCACATATTTAAGGCAGGGATTATACTTCTCTGTACATAAGGCACCTGGCACATGGCAGAAGGAGAGAAGAAGGGATTTGCTAAGAGCAGACAACAGTAATAAATACTGATAAAGAACAGCAGATCAGCTTGGGGATACATGGCTTCGGAGAATTAATGCTTCTATTTCCCAAACAGACACAAGGCAGACAGCGCAGACATCTACGTCTGTTTCAGCACTTGCCCGAAACTATTCTGATGAGCTCAGAGCAACTCGGAGTCCATATCCATTCACTCCTCTGCCTCCCTGCTGACTTCACTAAACAATTACGCCAATTACTGTCAGCTCTGTCTTATGGCCTTGAATGAACTCAGATCACTTTGGCTAAAGAGCTGTGAGACAGCAGGTTCAGTCAAGAAGGTTCATTTGCAAAATGATCTGCCAAGAGTGATTAGGTGGAGTGGAACTATTTTACTAAAGCTTCCTCGAGATAATAGTCAGAAGTCTTCAAAAGAAACAGAAAATTATGAAGAACAGACCTTCCTCAAAATTCGAGTGTGCTACCTCTTAGTTTATCTGTTTCCTGTGAAATCTTGCAGCCATGAGCTTTAGAAAATCTTAGCTACGCGATAATCAAGCCTCAAAAAAACCAGCAAGGAATAGATTCTCCATACGTTGTTAAAACAATTAAGAGATCCTTCATTTAACAGGAGACTTATAACAAATTCTAATTTCTTCTCTTGGATGAGGTGCAGAGATTTCACATAAATAGACTCAGATATATACACATACATGTGACTATTCTGTTTAATTCTTACCTTACAAAGCACCAGAAATTCTCAGACTTTTCATTGTGGTGGTGATCTCTCCAAAAGACCACTGCAGGATGGCTTTTTGTAGCTTTCAGTCAAAAATGTGAAGATAACACAGAATCAGAGAACAGTTGAGGTTGGACAGTCTGGAGGTCCTCTGGTCCAACCTCTCTGCTCAACCAGGGCCACCTAGAGCCAGTTGCCTAGGACCATGTCCAGATGGCTTTTGAATATCTCCAAGGACAGAGACTCCACCACCTCGCAGTACCCTCACAGTGAAAAAGTGTTTCCAGTTGTTCAGATGGAACATCCTGTGTTTCAGTTTGTACCCATTGCCTCTGGTCTTGTCACTAGGCACCACTGAAAAAAGTCTGGCTCTGTCCTCTTTGCACCTTCCCTTCAGGTGTTTATTTATATACATATAAGATCCCCTCTGAGCCTTCTCTTCTCCATACTGAACAGTCTCAGCTCCTGCAGACTCACCTCACGGGACAGATACTCCAGTCTTTTCATCATCTTCATGACACTTCATTGGGCTCTCTCCAGTACACCCATCTCTTCTCTTGTACTGGGGATGCCAGAACCAGACACAGAACTCCAGGCAGGGTTTCAGCAGAGCTGAACAGAGATAAGCATCATCTCTCTCGACCTGTCGGCAACACTCCTCCTAAGGCAGCCCAGGACACCATTAGCCGCCTTTGCTGCAAGGGCACGTTGCTGACTCATGGTCAGCTTGGTGTCCACCAGGACCCCCGGATCCTTTTCTGCCAAGCTGCTTTCTAACTAGGCAGTCCCCAGCATATGTTATTTTACAGGGTTGTTCCTCCCCAGGTGCAGGACTTTGCACATCTCCTTGTTGAACTTCACAAGGTTCCTGTCAGCCCATTTCTCCAGCCTGTTGAGGTCCCTCTGGAGGCCAGCATGATCCTCCCATGCATCAGTCACTCCTCTCAATTTTGTATCACCATCAAACTTGCTGAGGGTACACTCTGACCCATCATCCAGATCATTAATGAGGATGTTGAACAGGATAGAACCTCATATTGTCCTCTGGGATACACTGCTAGGAACTTACCTCGAACAAGACTTTGTTCCAGTGATCACCACCCTCTGGGCTGGGCCCAACCACTCAGTCAGTTTTCAATCCTCACGTCACCTCTGCTCATCCAGTCCACACTCCATCAGGGTTTTTTTAATGACGATATTACAGGCACAGAAAGTCAAACAAGCAAAAAAGTACCAAACAGATCTTCCAAGTATGTGAAATGTAAATAGGTGCTAAAAGTATCGGAAAAAGTTTCTAATTAAGACTGGAAGGCCTCTTTCCTTGTTCTCCAGCTTCTTGTTGCTTACAGTGCTACAGCAGCTAAATTTCTAGTTAGCTCTCCAGCAAGAGAACCCTAGATTTTGTATTTCGAAACTGATCTACGCTAAGGTGCCTTTATACACAAAAGAGATAGATAAATTAATTTTATCCTCTTTGAAAACAGTTTTTAAGTATGCCTTTGGGCATTTCTACTGTCCACCTGCAGCACACAAGCAGTAAGAGAGCAGTCATGCCACAGAACAGCTCGATTTTCCTATCACCCACACCTCGGCTGCAACTCATGTTGCCTTCCCCATCAGCAACATGAGTTGCCTTCCCAGAGAAACTGTATCTCAAAAAATATAGTATTGCAAATATCAGTAGTAATACAACCAATAATAATAATAATAATAATAATAATAATAATAACAACAACTGTTGCCTCAGAAATATTTTTAAATGCAGAACACATTGGTTAAGCTCATTAGTTCTAACTTCCTTTATGAGAGGCAACATGCCTCTTTCTTTAAAGGAAAATAAAATGGGTTTTCCTATTGTATTTCCCTCCATTTATATTTTCTAGATGGAGTCCTTAACACCCAACACTGTATTTATGTATTTGCTCCCCAGTATGTATATAAACTTGACCAAGCCAAGAGATTTCTGAATACAGAAAGCATATCAGAGGCAACTCAAAAAATCCAGATGCTATCCAAAATCTTCTGGCCGAGGTGCTATTATACCCAGTCATTGCAATAAAGCTGTGCCATCCAAGACCTGCCAACTTGTGAAACAAGAAATTAAGAGTCAGGGAAAAGTCAGAGTGTTATCTATACCTCCCAGGGAAGTCAGCACTATTGATTTCCAAAGAAGATACCCTACAAACCAAATTATCATCACTCTGCAAAAATAGAAGGAAGAAATATTAAGGCAGAACTCATGGGTTTTAACTCTGACAGACACTTTTTCCTGAGGGCAGGACTACTGACTCCTGGGAAATTAGTGACATGGCCCAATAGCTGCATGGACATAAAAAAGTATCTGTTGCCCACTCAGACTCTCTACGCTATTTCTCAGACACATCTTCTCCCTAACCCATGCAATGAAGAACCTGTATTCCCCCATTACAGCCCTTGGACTTATGGCTCCCTTCCACCCTGCCAGTCTCAACTTATGCCCAGAAGAACAGCTGACTCTTCTGCAATATGATGGAAAATAATCAGAGCACTTCAGTTTGCTGCAGCATAAACAGTACGGAATGTGCTCCCAAAGGACCTTCCAGTGCTCACGAGTCTTGCAGTACCCAAGAAGACTTTTAACTCAGAAGTGACTTTGCCTTCCAACTACCTGTATGTATATGAGGCAAGCCTGGAATCTCATAGCCAGGCACAACCTCTTCATCTAACCCTGGAGTGATGAGACAGCCCTTAGAATGATGTTTGCATTCTTCCTGTATTTCACAGTTCCCTGTTCCAGACAGGTACTCACCCTACCTGCTGACATCAGCCTTCTTCAAGAGGCTTCTCAAACCATGTCCATGATAGTCACTGAAAATCAAAAAACCATGTTCCAGGCTGGAGGAAACATGGCTCAGCAAATGTAAAACAGGCTTATGAAAGGTGATACATTTTCATTACAAGATCTAACAAAGAATTACAGAGTCACATTGGACAGTATACTTTACTCATCTATACATCAGCTGAGGATTTCTACTGCAAGTAGAAAGCCCTCTGTGGAGCACTTAGAGCTTTATTGGAGAAAACTGTTCATTAGTTAATCTAAACTTTGTTCTTAGATACAGTGCATTAAAACACGATCTTTAATGATATTATCAGAAAACAAGGAAATCTTCACAAAGCTGGTAGGATTATCTGCCTTACTTAGCCTTCAGCCATGACCTTTTGCCACAAATGCCTCCAAAGCTGAATCCAATAGCTTCTGTCACACAGAAGCCTCCTTCAACCTTTGTTCAACTGAGTGCTAGATAAGGTAACAGTCTCACAGTATTGATTTATTGTTACGATGTAACACAAAAAAAACCCAAACCTCAAATCTCACTATGGTTTTGTGTACAACAACATAATCTGCCCTTCCATTTCTGTAGCTCTTCCTGGATTTTTAACATGAAATACAGTTTATGGGCCAGCAAATATGAAAAAACTCACCAAGTCACAACAAAGCTGCTTTAAGTATTTTAATTGTTCACTAATTGAAAACTATGAAGACTGTTTCCCAGAAGACTTTGGCTGATATTTCAAATGGAAACCTAATTAGTGTGGTTCATGGTATGTTCATAGTAGGACGTGCAAGGTTTTCAGAACTGAGCAAAGTGTTAGTAACATGTAGCTCATACTTTATCAGAGAAAACATCTATTTAAAAGAATTTTCAAAGTAAACCAAAACAATTACTCAGACTATGAGAGTTGTCTGATATAATGATCTTGGGTCATGTTTGCCAAAAGAAAATGTGTTGGAGGAACAGACATATAGTGTATAAGAAAGAGTCTGTTAATCAAAGAGCATTTTTAAAGTGGTGGACATGATAGTGTTAGGTAAAATTGCAGGAATCTTTGATTATTGTATGAAGACGGACTAAAATAATCAGACTTGAATCTTTGGCTTCCTAGAAACACGGGGAAGGACAGGGCAAAAGATGCGTACTCTTTTAAAGGCGAATAATAAAATATGTTCAAATGATATAAAGGCTTCTAAGTAATCAAAGAATTGCATGAAGTTACAAGGGAAGGGAAGGGAAGGGAAGGGAAGGGAAGGGAAGGGAGGGGAGGGGAGGGGAGGGGAGGGGAGGGGAGGGGAGGGGAGGGGAGGGGAGGGGAGGGGAGGGGAGGGGAGGGGAGGGAAGGGAAGGGAAGGGAAGGGAAGGGAAGGGAAGGGAATGGAAGGGAAGGGAAGGGGAGGGAAGGGGAGGGGAGGGGAGGGGAGGGGAGGGGAGGGAAGGGGAGGGGAGGGGAGGGGAGGGGAGGGGAGGGGAGGGGAGGGGAGGGGAGGGGAGGGGAGGGGAGGGAAGGGAAGGGAAGGGAAGGGAAGGGGAGGGAAGGGGAGGGAAGGGAAGGGAAGGGAAGGGAAGGGGAGGGGAGGGGAGGGGAGGGGAGGGGAGGGGAGGGGAGGGGAGGGGAGGGGAGGGGAGGGGAGGGGAGGGGAGGGGAGGGGAGGGGAGGGGAGGGAAGGAAGGGAAGGGAAGGGAAGGGGAGGGAAGGGGAGGGGAGGGGAGGGGAGGGGAGGGGAGGGGAGGGGAGGGGAGGGGAGGGGAGGGGAGGGGAGGGGAGGGGAGGGGAGGGGAGGGGAGGGGAGGGGAGGGGAGGGGAGGGGAGGGGAGGGGAGGGGAGGGGAGGGGAGGGAAGGGAAGGGGAGGGAAGGGAAGGGAAGGGAAGGGAAGGGAAGGGAAGGGAAGGGAAGGGAAGGGAAGGGAAGGGAAGGGAAGGGAAGGGAAGGGAAGGGAAGGGAAGGGAAGGGAAGGGAAGGGAAGGGAAGGAAGGGAAGGGAAGGGAAGGGAAGGGAAGGGAAGGGAAGGGAAGGGAAGGGAAGGGAAGGGAAGGGAAGGGAAGGGAAGGGAAGGGAAGGGAAAGGGAAAGGGAAAGGGGAAGGGGAAGGGGAAGGGGAAGGGGAAGGGGAAGGGGAAGGGGAAGGGGAAGGGGAAGGGGAAGGGGAAGGGAAGGGAAGGGAAGGGAAGGGAAGGGAAGGGAAGGGAAGGGAAGGGAAGGGAAGGGAAGGGAAGGGAAGGGAAGGGAAGGGAGGAAGGGAAGGGAAGGGAAGGGAAGGGAAGGGAAGGGAAGGGAAGGGAAGGGAAGGGAAGGGAAGGGAAGGGAAGGGAAGGGAAGGGAAGGGAAGGGAAGGAAGGGAAGGGAAGGGAGAAAAGAAAAGAAAAGAAAAGAAAAGAAAAGAAAAGAAAAGAAAAGAAAAGAAAAGAAAAGAAAAGAAAAGAAAAGAAAGAAAAGAGAAAAAGAAAAAGGAAAGAAAAGACAAAACAACTAGTTGTGACTAGTTTGGGCTTTTTTATTCAATAAGCTTTCAAAGATTTTCACTTGATAGCATCCTATATAATAAGACTATTAGGGCTTTTTCAGCCTGATTCTATTGTAACTCCGAATAGTCTGTACGATATGCAAGATGAATAGGTCATTTTCACCACTAGAAATGCTCCTGAAATGCCCGTGGTCGCACTTCAGCATAAGTGCTAGCTTATTTTTCCTCACTACAGATCTTGACCCATATTAGATCTTGACCAAAATACATACTGAAAATTTTCTGTGCTGACAATACCTTCCCTTCCCTCCAAAAAAAATGAACTGGCAAACTACTAGCTCTCCTCTTCATTTTCAAGATGATTACACATGTAGTATAATAAGTACAATACCACAAAGTAGTTCATACTGCCTGTCAGCCATATTACTGATATAACAGCTTACACCATGCATGCACCTTGAAATTCCTAAAAAGACGCTTCAGCTACCTTCATTTAAGTATTTCATTTTTTCATAAAACTCAAAATACTTCTAGCTGTTTTCAGCAAGTGATTTTGTATGTTTGTACTTGCATTTTAGCAAACTTCAGCAATAAATATTTGCAAGGTCGGTATTCATTCTGTTTATAGCAGAAGCCTAAAACATAGTATTTAACTTCCTATTAATGGAGAAAATAACCTCAAAAAGCTAGACTGATTTCCCAGTCCTGGGCCCTATCCATCTCCACCAGAGCCAGCCACAGCAGCTGTGATTTCAGGGGGGAAGCCTCACCTCACCTTCCGGCCCAGGACTGAGAAGTGCCCAGCTAGTTTTCCACGTAAACATACAGCATTTTGAAATGTGAAGTTGCAATGTAATTTTTACTAAATGTGATTTACAGTGCCATATCAGTTGTAGAGAACCCTACAAGTTGCTCCACCCTACTAACAAATAACAAACCCTGTTACCTAGACGGAATCAGATTTACTCTGGAGTTACATGCAAGTTATTTGTTTGACTGAGGTGATTCGGCCTCCCAAACACTCTTTTGCCCTTCTGCTTTTTAATTCATTTTTTCCAAATTCTAGTGGTAAATGTCTGGTTTCATTTTTTATGCAAAACAACAAAGCCCAGTCTATTGTCAGGAGTTGAAGGTATATTCAGTAACCGTGAATTTTATAACAGCCATTGTCCTTCTCTTGTGGCCAGCCTCCGCAGCTCAGTGTAAATTGCACTAAAATAGCTTGTTCACTCTCTAACCACTGAAGCGCTAACAGCTGTATGTGAAAATACACTTCTGAGAACCGTACTATCTTGTGGAATGCTTTGAAACTCATCTCTCACACAGTGACTCACCAATAACAATTTAGAATTCATTTGTTCTCCCTCTGCAAATGGAAAGCCAAGACTTATCGAAAGTGTCATGCACAGGCAGCTGCTGATGAAGACCTCCGTGAACGTAAAGTGCTCTTGGACATTTCTTCTTGCACAAGACCTGCCTCTGAAGATGAGCAAAAAAGTATGCTAATAACTGTAATTTGGTCATAGTTAAGTATAAATGCTACTGCCAAAACACCTGGGACAGAAGTTATACCTGTGCAAGCAGAATGTCCAATTTCCTGATGGTATCAGCAAGAAAAGTGAAAGGCTGTAGCAAGGCTGAATACTACTCACACATGGTACTACTAAGCTGCTGTTGACAGACTGAACAAGAGAATAGCACGAGGAAATTCCTAACACCAGCGCAGTGGCTGAGTAGTCAAAGTGGAGTGCACAGGTAAAATTATACAAAAGGTGAAGGAGAAATAAGAACACCACAAGAGTCTAAGTGCATCACAATATGTGAGAGTTCGCCTTTTTTTTTCCCTTGGGAGTGACTAGGAAGGACGGTTGACACTCCAAACGTGATTATTTTGCACAGGATGACAAGCATTTTAATTATCAGGTCAAGGCAAAACAGACTGTGTGCCAGTTCTAATGGCTTCTCTGCTCCATCAAATGGCATTCAGTGCAGAGATGCCCAGCCTACAGGTTTGCGAGAGCCAAACCAGTAAGCTTCCATGGCAGGGTGACTTACCAGCTGAAAACCTTGCCAGCAAGCGAGCATTGTGGTATGCCAGCCTGGTTCTGCTGCAGCTATGTACAAGCTGGTGCAAGTCTCCCTGAATTACCCTCTACTTTGCTCCCAATTACACAAGCAAAAACATGTGAGACCGTTTGTCTCACCTTAGGATCGTACAAAGCCAGCAATGTTACACCTTTTCTACATTTTCAAATTGCTTACTTTCCTATGTATGGGGAAGTACTGTAGATAGATGGAAAGAAAACTGAGACTACAGATGTGCCAATCTATCTGCCAACAGGTTTATAACTGGGCACAACCCACGTAATAAATGAACTGCGTTTGCTGTGCAACAAAATCTACAATCACCAGCGATTACTTGTTTCATTACTCTGCATATTACAACCAAATGGTGTGGCATTCAAGATGAGAGAGCTTAGGTCAAAAGGGGTCAGTTTTAAGTCATATGGCACAGCTGTAAATACAAGCCATTTAGATGGTATGCAGGCCATGTTTAGATTTGAGATTCCTTATGCTGCTGCTCTCATGCCTGACTTATCTGATGCCCTGGGATGGCTGTCGTGCCTCTTGAAATAATTTTCCATTTTAAAACCATTTTGAAGCATAGCTATGTGATAAGTATGTCCCAGAAGACAAACTTCAGTTTCCTGATGCTGCTGTCGGTGATGTTGCTTGCTTACCTGCTTATCATAAACTGTTACCCGGTGGATGCCCATTTTGAGTGTGTCACAGAAACAGTCTTGGACTAATGCAGCAAAAAGTAGGGATGTTTTAAGGAGAAGAAAATCAGCATATTTTAAAATACATGATTATTTATTACATCACTCATCTGAATGAAATCTATTTCTTTTTAAGGATGAGTGCCCTTTGGAATAGTGTAGGAAGAGAAAACATAATTAAAAACTTTGAAACGTATACTATTAAAATATAAACTTGGAGACATGAAATTAGAGGCAATACACACCTCCAGAATTTTAGAAGGAAAGCAACACACGCAAAATTTGCATTTAAAGCTGCCAATAATGATGTGAGAGCCAGATGCATATGGCTGTATCAACTACCAGTTATAGCTTTAGCAGCTCAGTGCCACATAGCTCATTATAGCAGATAGACATGGAAAGTTGTTTGACAACACTCCACAGAAGAGTAAATGTGATAAGGAGACAACTGTACAAAACCAGTTGCCACCACTACTAAAATAGCTCCAAGACGAATGCAATTGCCAGTGTGTGGGCACATTTAACAATGATAACTTGCTTTCTGGAACACGTTGCTCATATAAACAACCTATCTTCCCTATACTTTGCAATGGTAATAGAGAAATTTCTGACCTCATGATTAAATCCAGGCAAAGAGATGTAGCACAGCAAACTTCATTAGTGCAAATTTGAGCTGACAGACAAATGCACATTATTTCTAGCTCTATTAAAATGGTCTCTGTTAAAATGAAGGGAGAAGCAAACATACCCACAGACACAGGCACACAAAATGCTGTACAGCTATTCTTGGCAAAAATGTAAACATTGTCCAGAGTCACAGAAAAGATGTGCTACAATTATTTTGTCTAATGAAACTTATCTGTAATAATCCTATGAACAGCATGTTCTCACAGTCAGGTTAAGGCTTGTTCTGTGCTAGACAGAGCTGTGAGGAAAGCACAAAAGGCCAAAATCCAACCCTGCAGAACCACCACAATTGACACAAGGCTGTGTTTCCTACTCCTGTTTCAAGGGGGTCTACATGGCTTTATTACTCTACTCAGGATTACTGCCTACTACATATAGCATTTTCCTTTGGTTTAAAGTGTGAAGAAAGTAATCTGCTTGGTGAAGAAGATCATTAAACTTACAAAGCACGTGGGTCCTCTGGTTAAACAGAATCTCAAGATTATTTTATTAAATCTTATCACACAAAGTTGGACAGCATGTATTAAAATGGACAAGGTGTTTCCATTGCAGCAAATACTGCTGACACAGAAGTAAATACCTGTGGAAACCAGCCACTATGTACCTGCAAAGCTTTATGCCGCAACATAACTAGACCTGAATTCATGCTACATATACTTGTAGGTGTTAGTGGTAAGCAACATGGAATTCCAGCTCTTCAACTATCTCTAAATATTTATACCATTTGTAATGAATATAGATCTGCTTTCTAAATTTCTCATCCATTAGTTGAGTCCAAGGAGTTTGATCTTTGTCTTATATTCCATATCTGGATTTTAAGATATAAATTATCCATTCAGAGGCATCAAGAATGCAGGAATATTTATGGGAGCATGCCTACACCTCTGAAGTTAAAACTGACTATTGACACCTTGGCTTATGTGTACTAGCAAATCACTTAATGCTTGCAGAGCTTGGTCCATTGATCCCACACAAATTCATCTGTTGCTCATCCGATTTCAGAACCAGAATTATGTGATGATACCCTTTTCCTGAGCAACAACATTACTGTGTTTCTTGTGTAGCTGGTATCCAACAATCACCCACTTCATGAAGCACATCACGTTTGCACGGGATTTCCCAGCTGACACTGAAAACAGAACTGGCACATTAGGAAACTTGCTGCCTCAAGCATGATGCTATATTTACCTAGCCTGGGCCATGACCTCAGCTGGGCGTGCTTCTCAGCCATGGGTAAGCTCGCAAGAAGTTTATATCCTCGGCTGTTTCAATATTGTACATTTTCCTTTGCACAGTAATTGTCTGCTAAAAACCATTACAGCTCTAAAATGCAAACACCAAGTTAGCGGATGACTGACTCAAAAAGCTAACAGTTAAAAAGCGCACTTTGATGTTTATACTTGAAGGTATTATTGATGAATTCAGAGCCATGTGAGAAAGCTTGAGCCTTACAGAGGGTTTCAGTGAAGCAGAAGTTTATGGGAGCCAAGGTCCACGTGACAGATATTATGGTAAAATGCCTGATTTGTTTATTGTGTAGCTGGTATCCCATAAACATCCACTTCTTCAAGGCCAGATTTGCCAGTCTAGAGTAAAGCAGTAAAGAGTGAAACAGTTACGTGTCTTTGCATTGACTGTTTTGATTTTCCTTTTACACACGACTAAAATGTGCCCTAAAATGCCAGTCAGCTACACGTATCAAAACTTCAACTTAAAAAAAAAATCAAAATATTTTCAATAATAAAAGTGATGAAATTAAACACACAAAAAAAAACCTCTCTTATCCCAGAACTACCAGAATACTCAAGAGAAGCCAGGAACATTTTAAAAAGCAGTTGAACCATAGAAACATACTGGTTTAAGTGGGAATGCATAGATGTAAACAAAAGTAAAATTTAGCCTCACTCTTCCTTTCTGTGCCTTGCTCTTCAGAAGATATCAGCTTCCTTGGCAACTGGGCAGAAAACTTTCAAGTATGGAGTGGAAATTTCTGGGCAGGACTTTAGTTATATTTACATCATCTTGACAGTTTGGCACAAGACCTCACTATTGAAAGATTTAAAAGATGAAAGAACTTGTACTGCAAGTCAGATAATCCCTGTAAGATGACTGCTGTATATAGCTCTATTATTACAAATAATATTTTGAAATAACAATTTTGAAGCAATGCAAGGAGAAGCGAACAATTCAAAACTAAGCTGTCACTCCCATCCTTAACTTTCTCTGTTGTCCCAGTAAATTACCACATTGATGTACACCAACCTGCAAATACCAGGACCTGGCGCTGCCAAAAGGAACATGGTTTTACTAGCTAAAAAAGAGCATCTAAGGAAGACTGGTTTTGCACACCTGCTACATAGATTTGAATGAACTATGTTCAACTAGATTTAGTTATGATTCCATGAATGTATTTCTGAAGAGGCTAATACATTGTGTGCCAAATGTTTGCATGGAACGACTTACTATGATTAAATTGCAGACTGCACAGAAAAGGCTTATGATGGAAATGCTGACATAACTATGCCTATTAAGAGAGGTGGTACACCACATATCCTCCCAGGGTTTAACAGTTCAGTTATATATCTCTGAAAAACAAGACATACAATTACAGAAGCCGTGTAGATGCTTATGGTCACATAGAAAAATCAAACTACTACAAGCAGGATAGTATTGCATGGACCAAAAAAAAAAAAAAAAGTAGTCTGCTGCTGATCCAAATCTCTGATAAAGTTTCCCTGTTTCTTGAAGCACTGTAGCAAGGATGTGCATAACACAATGCGCATCCATTTCTGCAGTTATTACTCCTACAATCTTACAGTCCCTTGGAGCTGCATCAGTACCACGACCATGTCACACCCCATTAATCACAAGGAGGAAGTGCTGCTTCCAAGACAGGTAGCTTAAGGGGGCATAGTGTTAAAAGGCATAGCTGGGAAAGCAGAGATGGCTACTAAATTTCCACTAGTATATTTAAAAAATCTATGTATGTTTAAATTATATAAAAAAGGAGAAAAAAGCAATTTTTTTAATCAGAACATCCCGACAGCCTTTTCTAAATTAACACTCTTTGTATGTTCTCAAACACTAACGTTTAATCTGAAAATTAACAATTAAAGATGGGTTACTTTGCAGATGTAAGAACTGGGTACAAATCAGAAAAAAAGAAAAAAGCTTTATTATCAACTGAGTAACAAGTGGGATGACAAAACTGGACCAGCCAGTTTTGAATGGAGCACTGATGAGGGGTAATAAATAGTGTCTGTCTCTTTGTATCTGTACTCATCTCTTCATTATTCTTGGCACCTGTTTTGGACCTTTAAAGCTTTGAAAACACATATCCTCTTCCACTGTGTAAGCACAACTTTCAGTTAATGAATTACATTGTGGCCAAAACATAACCAAAACTAAATTATTTTATTACACAGTTATAACCATGTTGTATTTATTTTTGTTTTGTCTTTGGTTTGTTCATACTGATTCTGTCAAAAATGGGAGCCTACCCTAGAAACTTAACAGGAGTTACACTTGCATGGAAACTCTGTACAGTGACAGGATTTTGTTCTCTCTTTCAATGGCAGTGAAGTCTAATTAACTGAAAGACTAATGCTTATCTTTTTCCTATCGAACTGTAGGTATCATACAATGGAGAAAAATCTTAACTGAACGTGTTGTAAAGATACTGTTCAAAAAGATTTTATCCTGCCCTGAAAATGCATCCACTTCTAGAATAGAACCCAAAATATATTTAGGAAAAAATAAATGCAGCTTAATAGGAATTTGACAGATGTGTTATTTTCTGGGAAGAGGATAAATTAACTACGGCAGATTTGCTAAAATACACCTTTTCCCAACAGAAAGTGAAAGCAATAGGAAGGCGGTTCCTGGGGCATCCTGCAGAAACCTGCGGAGAGACCTGCGCCTGGGGCCCCCGGACGGCTCCCCGCAGCGCCTGCCGATCACTTGTCCCGGCACTGACACCCAGACACCGAAACTGCACACGGGAGGGCTCTGGTGGCCGCCGCTTCCCCGGGAAGCTTCAGCGGCGCGTTCCCGCCGGGTGGCAGCGGCACTCCGGGATGCCACCCGCGGAGCGCTGCGCGCCGCCACCGCGGTCGAGGGCAGCAGCGGCGCCCGTGGGGCAACAGCGGTGCCGGGGGGTGGGCTGTATGCCCGAGGGAAGCTGCACGCCCGGCGGTGGGTTGTACACAGCAACGCTCCTACCTTCGCTGTGCAGTGCCCAGGGCAGATATGCGTAGTCCCACTGGTATCCGCAAGCGCTGTCCTCGAAGGCGCACGACCCGGGGGAGAGCAAGGCGGCCCCGGCGAGCCGCAGAGCTGCAAGGAAGAAGCGAGTCCCGGTCACTGCACGGCCGGCCCGGGTGCCGCGGGCCGGGAGCCACCGCCAACCCCGGAGCAGCGCCCACCCCGCGCCCCGGGCTGGCGCGGGGCGTAGCGGCGCGTCCCCCGCCGCCGCTTACCGTGCGCGGCGAGGAGGCAGAGCCGCAGCATCTTCCGCGCCGGGGAAGCCGGGGCTGGCGGCGGCGGGGCGGGCGGGCGCGGAGGCCGGGAGCGCGGGGGCGCGGCCGCGCCGAGCCCGGGGCTGCGGCGGCGGCGGGGCTGAGCGCGGCCCCTCGGCACCCCGGCGGGGCGCAGGGAGGAGAGTGCGGCCACGGGAGGGCAGGGGAGGGGCGGGGAGGGCCCCTGGGCACCCCGAGTGGGCGGCCCGTCCCACCCCCGGCGCGGAGCGAGGTCGGCCCCGGCCGGTTGCCCAAGGACGAGAAGGCTGGGGCTGCAGTGACCTCGAGGATGGAGGCACCGCTGTCTCTCCGTGCAACCTGCTGAAGTGCATCACCCCTTTACAGTAAAAATGTGCTTTCTTGTGTTTAAGTGGATTCTGCTGTGTTTCAGTTTGTGCGCAGTGCTCCCATCACCGTGTACCACTAGAAGAGCCTGGCTCCATCTGATGTACTCCCCAGTCAAGTATTTGTGAGATGCCCATTAACACCTATCTGCAGAGAACAAAGTGGCTCCGACCCCACCGAGGTTCCTGTGCCCCCACAACCAGCCCTGCCATTCTTCCCTGCCACAAAACCTGCCATATCAGAGGGCCATGACAAGGTGCCCTTGCTCTTTTGGAAAAGTGCAGCACCTCCTTGCAGGACAAGGGCTCCAGCCCAACTGCCTCTATGTCCTCCCCTCACCTCCCACCAATTTGTCCGTGTCATTCCTGTAGTGGGGTCCCTAACTGGGGCAGTACTCAGACAGGGGCTGGACAGGCACCGAGCAGGTGACAGTCCCTGTCATCCCCTGGTTCTTGGGGCCATGTTCTGCTCATAACCCCCAGGCACTGCGGGCCTTTGTTGCAGCCCAGGCATAAGGCTGGCCCTGGTTCAGTTCAGTGCCCACCAGTGCCCAGGGCTGCCCCCAAGAGCTGCTTCCCAGTGCCACCAGCCTTCATCTCTGCAGGGCCCTGCCTTCCCATTGCTGGGCTTGACATTTGCTCTTGTTGAATTTCCTGTGTTCCTTGTTGGCTTCTGTTCATGTCCTCCTCAATGGCAGCCCTGCCACCTGCCTATTTACCGATCCCCACATCTGGTGTCATCTGGAAAACTGACACACCTTTTCTCTATTCCATCCTGCTCTGAGTCAGCTCTAGTGGCTAAGGCCATGTAACATAATCTAAAGCCTCTGTATTCCCTGTTCAATTGTTTTTCATTCATTTTGTCTTGCTTGCTTCAGCAATTGTTGTTCAACACAGTTTCCCATTGAAACGTCTGGGAAAACCAGGCTCTTCAGAGGATTCCCTAGTCTATCCCAAGGTAAACTCACTTCAGCCATGCTTTTGAGTCATCACCTAAACTAGTCAGGTATAGTGAGACATTTGAGCAATGACTTCCTGAAAATGTCCTTGAAAACTACATAAGTAACCATAAGTAGGAGGTCAGAACCTTTTTGGTGAACTACTCCAATACCACTCTCTACTGATCCATGGGCAGGCTCTGGGGAAACAAGAACAAGCAACAAGTTGGGCGGGGAAAAATTTAATGAAATATAACAAGGGAAAGTGTAGAGTCTTGCATCTGGGCAGGAACAACTCCAGGTTCCAGTAGAAGTTGGGGAATGACCTATTTGAGTGCAGCACAAGGGAAAGGGACCTGGGGATCCTGGTGAACAGCAGGATGACCATGAGCCAGCACTGTACCCTTATGGCCAAGAAGGCCAATGGCATCCTGGGGTGTATTACAACGGGGGTGGTTAGTAGATCGAGAGAGGTTCTCCTTCCCCTCTACTCTGTCCTGGTGAGACCGCATCTGGAATATTGTGTGCAGTCCTTGGCCCCTCAGTTCCAGAAGGACAGGGAACTGCTGGAGAGAGTCCAGCACAGGGCAACAAAGATGATTAAGGGAGTGGAGCATCTCCCATCTGAGGAAAGGCTGAGGGAGCTGGGGCTCTTTAGTTTGGAGGAGACTGAGGGGTGACGTCATTAATGTTTATAAATATGTAAAGGGTGAGTGTCACGAGGATGGAGCCAGGCTCTTCTCGGTGACAACCAATGATAGGACAAGGGGCAGTGTGTACCAACTGGAACACAAGAGGTTCCACTTAAATATGAGAAGAAACTTCTTCACAGTATGCGTGACAGAACACTGGAACAGGCTGCCCAGGGGGGTTGTGGAGTCTCCTTCTCTGGAGACATTCAAAACCTGCCTGGACGCCTTCCTGTGTGACCTCATCCAGGTGTTCCTGCTCCGGCAGGGGGATTGGACTAGATGATCTTTTGAGGTCCCTTCCAATCCCTAACATTCTGTGATCAACCCACAGAGATCCACATTTCAACAAAAACTGCTTTAATTCATGCCAGCTAAACTCTTCTTAGTTATAATAGGTAGTCCTATTTCTTAATTTTCTCAGAGTCTGCGTTAAAATGTTCTTCTCATGAAAATGGGTATTCTAAGTACAGTCACTAACTTCAATATTAGATCATTTGGTAAGGCTATGTCAGGGAAGTACTAAGAATAGTGCAGAACAGCTGTACGGGGTTTTTCTTCAGCCATTGTGAGCAAATGTGTTGTTTGCACGACAGCCCACACAGGCTGTTCCAATTATTTGGTCTTCCTATTTCACAATGTTAGCAAATTTTTGCATGCATCAAAAGCCTTGACAGGTTTCTAGCGAAGTCACTTGACACCAGTAAAAGATCTCTTACACTCACTGAGTTTTTAAATTCCAGAATAACTGTCATGTAATCTCTTAATATACTTTACATATTGTTAATACCATTTCAGAATCCCAAAAACGTTTCCCCTTAAACTGACATAGGCACTACATCTAGTGAACTGTGCTAACAGCCCTGGTAATAGTTTGTATGATTACTCTAGTTCTCACCCAGCTCACATTTTGCCCATTAAGATTTTTGGCTGACAGACTTTATTGCATTCTAGGGGGAGGAGGTTTATAATGTTGGATTAGCCATGTACACAATCTGCCTCTTTAATTATGACTCCCAAATGTGTTTTATTTGGAAGGCATTAGTTTTGCACCTAGAAGAACAAACTGTATTCTTATGGGGAGGACATGCTTGCTAGCTTTGGGGGGCAACAGTGAGTGGCTTACAGGAAGTTCTGTAGCCTGCATAAAGTTATTAAATACTTTAAAAATGTTCTTTGTGCATACACAACAGGCCCATAATGTCAGCTGCTCCATTGCAGGAGGACTAGAGTAGAACATACATTGGAGATATCCACTGGTAATTTTATTTTAGTTTGCAATTCTTTCCCCAAAAACATGCTAATATTCAGCTCCCTCATTCTTGGCTTTGCACAGCAACATTCTCAGGTTTCTTGCTCAGATAGTTAGATTACACAAAATTGGCCACACAGTTCACCTTCCAAAAACTCCCTGTCCTCTTTCCTTTCCCACCGGGCCTAGTATACTAGCAGATCCCTGAATTCTGTCATTCACCTGTAGTCTTTGCTGTATTCACTATACTTCTATAATACAGAATTTACAGCTGTTTGTGTGCCTCAGAGCCAAAAATCAATGTAGACTTTCTAAACGTTTGATCATACTTCTCTACGAGCATTCCAGATGGATGAAAGCAGCATGAACACAAACCTTAGCACCCACAATAAAATCAGGAAGTTATTCTATTTTCCAGTGAATCACTTCCCACATGCAGCCTGTGAAACTGGTATGTCCAGAAAGTTTCTCAGTGTCCACAAACATATCCTCTGCCTTTTCTAGGGACACATGCCAGGCCTGTCTGTACACCTCAGGCAAAGAGAACAGCTGGCAAAAATATCAGTCACTGGCTCCCCTAGATCATTCTGAGGTGGTGGAGAAACTTTCCCGTTTAGAAACTAATTCAGTTCATGTGGATCTTTAATGAAACTAGTGGTCTTGACCAGCACAGGTAGCCTCATTTTGTGCTGTTTGTTTTTTGTTTTTATTTTTATGGGCTTTTGTGTTTGTTTTTGTTGTTGTTGTTGTTGTTGTTTGTTTTGCTTTGTTTTGTTTTTAACTTGACTTGTGGTTTCCAGACAAGGAGCCTGCCAGCCCCTCTTTGAGTTTCTGTTCCAGGGAAAGTGGAAGAGTATAAGCATCTCAGAAGAGTGGGCTCCCTCAGCTCTGCTCTGAACTCTGTCCGAAGCTGCATTATCTCCTGGACAAAGCTCACAAAATCTTCCCCTACCACCAGGGCACCCCATTCCATCTCCTCCTTCAAGGAATGTGCAAAATTGGCCCTTCAGCCACGGGCTGGTTCTGAACTCTGTGGCTCTTCTATCTTCTTTTCCTTTCTCTGTTTAAAAACATAGCATTCCCATAATTCAATGTTTTAGGGCATGCAGAATATTGCAGCTTGTTAGGAACATTAAGTGCTTCAGAATCAGCTTCTTCAGAAATAAAGTCAGCTTTCTTTTTTTTTTTGTAGGGTTCTGTTTCTCATCCACATACAGTTAAGCAGACTTGTCCATGTTTTCAGGGAGTAGTCTCTTTCCTATGGCTTCTACCTCGCCCCATCTCTACCCCTTTGTTTAATTTATTCCTGCTATTCTAGACAAAAGATCCTGGTAGGATGCAAAACCTCCTTATGGTCCTTTAGCTTCAGCCTTTTGTAAATTAGCTTATTTTTCTGATAGAGTCCAGATAGAGATAGGCCTGAAGCTGTAGCTATTTTGGTAAGTTACCTCCCAAAAAGTTGAAATGTTGCCTGTGTAGTATCTTCACCCAAATTTTGCACCTGTGCCTTTGTCTTCCCTGCATTGCCATCTCTGTTGCAGTGTGAACAAAGCCCAAACAAATACACAAACTTAAAGTCAAGGAGGTTCTGTATTAAAAATAAAAGGCAGAAGCATGCTACAACTTTTGCCAGCCAGCTAGCAAAACTAGGAGGGTTCTCACAGAATCTTCTTCAGAATCAAGTCTGTTTGTCTACAGTAAAATTGTTGCTTATTCAGAAACAGACAAATCCAAAAACTGTCATCTAAAGATTTTTTTTTCTCTTTTTGATGGAAGTACCATATATTACTTTAGTCTTTCAGAATTTTTATTCTCTGTTGTGGCTGCCAGTTGTGTAACAATCACCTTTCTCTTGAGCTGACCAAAGCAGACTCCTATTGCTGAAGAAGAAACAAACAAAACTGGACACAGTGCACGCCATTATGTTTCATCATCATGCAGTGACAGATTCAAAATATATCTTTAAGTGATGTATGCAGAAACTCTAGACTTGAAGAGAATCAAAAGCAAAACCCTTTCTTTCTCCTAAAACTATTTTCATTTCTTCTTCCTTTGTTCCAACACTGTTGCTACGTTTCCTTTAATTGTTCAGTTAAGACTAAATGTATGTCTTAGCCATAACAACTCCAAGTACTACAGAAAAGATCAGTTCCCCAGCTTTGACCTTCACACACCTCTCTTCCATCCCTCTGTGACCTCTCCTCTTGCCTCCTGTTGAACACAAGCTGCTTTCTTTCACTTTCAAAGCCTTTCATGACCTCCATCTCCCTGGCTGGCTCTTCCTCAGCAGTGACATCAGCTTCTACCTGCTTTGATGTGTAAGAAGCTCTCTATAATCACCCACACGTTCTGCTTCAGGTTTTCTCCTTAAATGTGGTTTCTTTGAGGGAGGGGAATGTGTTTCTTTGTTTCTTTTGGTTTTTGTTTTCCCCGTGAGACATGTGAAAGATTGTCGACAACGTGGAGACTTGTGTGCCGTGTCTGACGTAAGTCATGCAGGATTGTTGCATTATATTTTAGATTTGCAGAGTAATTTAGAGGAATTGGAGGAGGATCACAGAATCACAGAATGATACAGAATTTCTGAAAGCCTAGGTAAACAGAATTGTGACAGACAAAACAAAATAAATCAAAATCCAGGCAAGGATCTTGAGAGAGTAAATATTAAAATGACATAAAAATTCCTTAAACTGATCTAAAACCTCAGAGTAGCTCTTTTTATCCACTGTCCCTTTTCATAGGCAGAAAACTTTTGGGAGAGGCAAGGATTACTTTTATTTCTGTTTTTGTACAAAGCCCAGTTTAATAGAGGTACTTTGGTTCCTAATTGCTATGGTAACACAAACAATAAGAAATAACAAAGAAATCAGGATCACTTCATTTGTTACATTGCAAATACTAAAATTCTGCATTATCTGTCTATCCAGGCTGTAGATGGAGCGTACTTGCCAGATCTGACTTGTGGCACATGATAATGTTTAAAATACAGACTTTAATTTTAATAGCATTCTGCTGCCTCCTCAGTAAGAAGATTTTACTTAGGATTTATCTAGTCAAAGCCATACACACTTGTGATTTAGGCTTCACTCCTGGTCCAGACTTTCATAACTAACATCCTCAGGGACTTGGATGATCTCATTTCAGGACGTATCTCTTGTGAACCATTTTTGACAGCTGGCTGACTAATATCTCTACTTTTAATCTTTCAGAATAAATGGATTTATTCCTGTTTCAAAGAGCAACAAACTCTTGGCAGGTCTTTTAGCCAAACTTTCTGAAGCCAGATATGCAACACCTGACATGAATTAATTTCAATACAGAGGCAGCTGATCAGCTAAATGTCTCCAGCAGCTTTGAAAAACGCCAATTTTTACACAATAGATCCATACAGGATCAAGTATAGTGCATTATACAGTACACACCACTTTTGAAGAGCTGGTGGCCCAAATAGCCAACTGATTCTGGTGACTCACTAATATCAGCATTCACTAAGAACAGCTGAAGTGGCTAATTGCCCTCTGTTGTTTTCCTTGCTGGTGTCCAAGATGCTGCAGCTCTTCATGGGGATGGCTCAGCTGCACAGGCAGCGGCTCCTCAGCCACTGAAGTTTACAGCTCCATGTGTTAAACTGGTTATTAAGCTGACAACTCTGGGTTGTTGTAACCTCTTGGTAGCCAGGAAAATAACAGGAGAGGTGTGTAATGGCAGAGATGTGTTTGAATGAGATGTGCTGAAGGGCAAAGGGAAAAAGTGAACAGAAATGTGAAGAGCAGTTAATATCTGGAAGGTAAAGGGAAATGTAATAGATGCAGAGTTTGTGAAGAGATTTGAGAAAAATTTTTAAATTGTGAGGCCAATGGCTAGGGCGGATTTATTTTGAAGTGTAATTTAGATTTGCAGAGTAATTTAGAGGAACTGGAGGAGGATGATACAGAATTTCTGAAAGCAGAAAACAGAATTGTGACAGACAAAACAAAATAAACTAAAATCCAGGCAAGGATCTTGAGAGAGTAAATATTAAAATGACATAAAAATTCCTGCAACAGATCTAAAACCTCAGAGTGGCCCACTAGACTCCCAATAAATGTGTTGAAGAGGACAGAATATTTTCCTTAATAATGATTTTGTAAAAGCAATTTTCACCTTATTAACTCACATTTCCCCAAATCCTACCTTATCTTTTCCTGCTGCTAAATTAATCAGGTTGTCCTTTTCATGTCAGGGAGTAGCATAATCATGCATATGCTAACCAGGCTACCTCACAAGGAAAAACGAATGTCAGAAGTATCATTAATCATTATATATGAGTTTCTGAGGAGTACAAAAGCCTTCTACAAATGGCAGGGTTTAATTCCACAGGCACTTCTCCAGTTTGTTCCTGACCAGCCAGGAAATGGGTAAGCCACGTTTGTGCTTGTTGCCTTTCAAGACAGGGAATGCAGAGATCCAGGATAAGGCAGAAAGCCAGTTACATCTCATGTTAAATACTATTACTAAGTGATCTTACTTTAAGGACAAAGGCACGGGCCACAATTTGCCTTACATTGAGCCTTTTAAATGTCCAGATTAACTGCAACACCAGAGAAGCAGAAGAGCAGTGATTAAAGTCTGAGCTTTTCCAAATTCTCTGCACTCCTAGCTACAGATACTCTCCTCTCCAGTGTTTGTTTTGAAATCCCGGAAAATACACTTTGTTGAAAGCTCTCATTGCATGCCCAGGCACATCCAAATTTTCCACTTGTTCTCAGACATTGGACACCAGTACTGTTCTCAGCTGGAAAAGGACATCAGGGCTGGACAAGGAAATGAGGTCTTGTAGCACAGTTCAGGGCTCATATTTCAGTCTCCTCATATACATGTGTTAATGTTATTATTTTATGCCTTATGTGCTTTAATGGTACTTTAATCATTCAGGTCACTTTGCCAGTCTAATTAGGCAGAAATCCTGGCATCTGTTTTGTTTAATATTTATCCTTAATACAAAAAAGAAAACCAACCAAACAAAAAACCCACAATAGTTTGAGCTGAGGTCACCTAGTCAGATTAACTTTGTGTTGGTGTATATCCATAGCTCTTATGTCCTTCGCCCGTTTTCTCCAGTGTTTCACAATACCAGACGTTTCTGATCTTGGTTATGAGCTAGTTTCTGCAGCTGCTGTCTTCTCCATTCTCTGGAATTGTGTCATG